>NC_052625.1:161538668-161840043 GCF_016161935.1 Mauremys reevesii
GAGGGGAACTATCTGTTGGAATATTTTAGAGTTTTGGTCTTACTGAGCCCCTGTGCAAACAGGCATTGATTCCAAGAGGAATTGCAACACATTATGCTAGTTTTGGATTTGGTTGAGTTTGCTTCTGTAAAAGGGTGAAGGTTTCAGGATCTATTTTTTTTCCAGGTTGTTTAACCCACATGCAATTTCCCCGCTGGAACATCATAATTTTGCTGTAAATATCTGTGAGAGAATGGAGGTACACAGTAGTGGGTTCTCTCTGAGAGTCAAATTCATAGACTCAGAACAAGGCCCATATACTACTCAAATCCTACTTAAGCCCTTCAAATAGGGTGTAAGGCGATGAGCAGCCACTGTGTGGGCTTTCTGCACAGAAGTGAGTTTCACTTGAAGAGCATAAGATAATGCTGCAGGTTTTTCAATAATGGTATTTTTACTGATGGTTATGTATTTATATTGCTGTAGTGTCTAGAGGCCTTAGTCAGGGATTGGAACCTCATTCCATATGGTGTTAGGCACCACACACACACATACTGAAAAAACAAAGTGTCTTCCCCAAAGAGTTTGTGATCTATTTACAATAGTTCAATGAGAGGGAGGATTGTCCAGTGGTTAAGACCCTAATGTGGGAGATCTGGATTGCATTCCATACTCCTCCACAGATGTGCTGTGTGCCATTGGCCAAGTCACTTAGGACAGTGTTTCTCAATGACCAATCTGTGGACTGGCACCGGTGCTTAAGATAGTTTAGGAAGGCAGCAAGCTGGTCCCTGGTTGAGAAATAGTAACTTCGGTTATGTCTGCAGGGCGGTCACTGGTTGCAGCTCAAGCCTCCATACCTGAGCTAGCTTTAATCTAGCTAGCTCAGGTCCTGGAACAGTAAAACCACGGAAGTGTGAGTTAGCTCCACAAGTAATTACCCAGGGTTCCAAGTGGTTTGGTACAGCCTGTGATGAAGCTTGCGCTGCTGCAGCTTCACTGATCCAGGACCTGAGCTAGCAAGATTAAAACTAGTCCTGGCATGTTGGTTCAAGCTGCAGTCACACCCAGTGACTGTAGTCTAGAGCACTAGTCCTTCTCTCATTCCCCTCCCCCCTCTAGCAGTCAGCTTCAAAGAAGGCCTCTCGGGGGTTCCCAGCTGTTTGGCCCATATGAACTGTGTGTGATAGAAACAGATAGAGCTATAGCGTCTCCTGATCTGGGTAAGCCATTCCAGGACATCTGACTTCTAGAATGTCTATTTTCAAATCCCAGCCCACTCTTTGAGAGACCCCAAAGCCCACTGAGAGACAGCAAGCCCAGCCTTTCTGAGGGCAGGGAGAGCCCTAATCACTTGAAATATTTTCAGAGTGATTCTTGAGCCCACTATTACTTCTTTCCCTGGAGCAGAAGTATAGGACCAAATGCCCAAAGAGGAGAGAAATAAGGGAACGCTTCCTCCTTAGGGGAGGAGGGACAACTGTCAATCAGTTAGATGATCAAAAATAGTTTTTAAAAAGTATAAATCCTGTCTACATTCAGAGTCAAACTGGCAACTGAAATTCCAGTGTTTACAAGACCCTAGCTTTGAAATACTGTAAAGGACATTTAAAGCAGATGGGAAAATGAAGCAGATCCCAGTGACTGGATATATTGGATCAC
Source organism: Mauremys reevesii (assembly GCF_016161935.1). NCBI lineage: Eukaryota > Metazoa > Chordata > Testudines > Geoemydidae > Mauremys > Mauremys reevesii. Next base: position 161,540,310 of record NC_052625.1, read on the forward strand.
ACTTATCCGTCACAGTGACAGAATATTTTCAAACTATTTGTCATCTGAGGGAAGAGTTCAGGAAATATCTTATTGAATTTTAAAATATATATCATATATATATATATATATATACATGCACACACATACACACAAACACACGTTGTACACCCATATACAATAGCTTTGCAATCAGTGCTGAGAAAGCAGAATAAGATCATTCTTACAGTAAGTAAATATGTGCATTATTAAGGTATAATTTGAAGACTACTCTGTACTGACTATTAAAAATAATTGTTTTGCTCTTTCTTATGAAAAGCCATGCATCTGAAAGTGTCATGTTGACTTTTAAATTCATTTTGAAGTTCTGCATGTGCATTTATACTGTAGGATTTGTTAAGAATTTGGTAAGAAATTGCACAGCCAGAACCATCCCTATTATGGAGGGGCATACAGTCTCACTTTAATTAATTTCAAAGTCATTTGTGTATAGCCATTCCTTTTTCTCTCAATCAGGTTGTCTTAATCCAACACTGATTTTCTCAGCACTAGAGATAATAGATTAGGTCAACGTCTTTCTGCTGAGCTAAGGTTACCATTAGAGAAATCTCTCAAGCTGGCAACATGAACAACTTGAACATGAAAGGAAATAAATATACTTTATTTCATCCAGGCTAATACAGACCTATTTTGGAGTCAGAGGCAAAACCAGCAAAGCTGCTGTCAGAAAGGCCAGAGAGATTAGCTAGCTATAGCCTTTTCTTCACAATAGATGTCATTGTAGCCTGGTATGAAATATTCCAAAGGGGATGAAATGGGGGGTGAAAGAAATGTTAGTTGTGCACTACATTGAAAGTAATGTCATTATGCATAGATTCAGCAGAAGTAATGTAATCATGGCCCATGCAATGACATGATTCAATTACAAGCATTCATCTCTCACAAACATCTGGAACACAAACGGTACAATCATTTGCACACCTTTTAATGGATAAATTAAATCTTTACATTGATGTCTCAAGAAGACCTTAATTCTTTAAGGGCATAAAATGTTTTTGAAAGGATAAACCTGAAACAGACCAGAACTGCATAGGTAACTATTTTTGTACTTAAACTATTCCCATAACTGTAAGTGATGTATTCCAAGTAATTCACAACTCAGTGTTTGTTTTTTCCTTTCGTGGGAGAGCCTAAATTGTGACAATTACAAAAAAAATCAAACATTTGGGGCAAAACTTTTGTTGGTATAAATCAAAAGAAATGTAAAATAAATAAAATCCTCCACTTTAATCCAGTTTGTGTATCTGGAGAAGTGACACAAATGAAGGTTCAACTCACCTGCAAAGCAGAAATGTTTCTTCAAGTCCTCATTCACCCAGGTAGTTTTTTACTCGCGGATCACTAAAAGAAACACGGTCAGGCCAAAAATAGGCATTATTTGTTAGTGAAATACTTCCAAAAGGTTGGTTCATTTCAGATCAGCTGTTCCAAATTTAGATGAAGCAGCAAAGAGTCCTGTGGCACCTTATAGACTAACAGACGTATTGGAGCATGAGCTTTCGTGGGTGAATACCCACTTCGTCAGATGCCAGTTTAGATGCTTATTCAGAGTATCCAAAATGTTTGGAACTGCAAAACTAGGTGAAATGCTGACCAAGCTCTCCCATGTAAGTAAACATTTTATGATTTTGATTGGGTCACCAATATCACAAGAATAGCTGATGGTGGACACAGACATGCAGGAGAATGGAAACAATTAAAATAATATGTAAAACAAATTAACTGAGCTATTTCAGATCTGAATCAGGTTTGCATAGAGTTTTGAGTGAAGGTCTAAAGCAATTCTTACTTTATCTGAACCAATACACATATCTTTAGGTTTTACCCCAATGCACCCCTATTTCAGGAGCCTTCTTTGCTGAATACCTGTTCAAGCACAAAATATATTCATTCCAGAATACCTGATATGCAACCACTTCTATTGATAAAGAGCCCTTAGAGGGATGGATGGTTATATGTATCCTAATACATATAAATACTAATATTAAGAGGCCAAGGCAAACAACTGCCCAGAACCTCTACTGAACAGAATCTGGAGGAATGAATCACAAGGAATGTACAAAATCACATTTGTATGGAAGGTCTAAACTGTCCACATACATTCTACTCAGGGTGCACAGGTATACCACATACCTAGATACATGCCCAAGGTGTCATTGGAAGCCTGGCTGTAAGTACTGCTTTCTGATACACTAGCATGCTTGGCTACTATTATGTTAACAAACATATAACAATTTACAGTTGAAGAGGCAACTGAAGAGGCAACTCCATCCAGCCTTTCACAGGCGCAAAGCCTAGTGTTGCCTATGCTTTATAGCTACTAACGGCAGCAGCAATCCACCCCAGCCTGCAAGACTATCTTTGCCTATCTTGCTTTCTGCTGTAATAGGCAATTCCTCAACCAAGCCATAACCAGACCTACCCATCATATCTCTGGCTGTTCATATCACCAATAAATAAAATAATGGCAGGAGAGAGAGGGAGATAATTATAGGAGGGTCTCCGACCATCCTTGCTGGAAGTCTGTTGTAATGAGAAGTCATCATGTGAATGCCCAAATGTGGAGGGAAACTGAGGAAACTAAGAAAAGAGATCTGTTTGCATCAGCAGCCAAAACATAGTGCATTATATCAGCACCATATACCAAATCTAGGCTCAGACATAGAACTAATTGTTGGTTTTTCATTGACCCTATCTTTATGATGAGAAGAATTTCAAATCCCTCTCCTCCCCATCCCCACCCCTTCACAGCCCTAATTGCTTGATAGATAGGGATTCAAAGTGATATCTACTGTCCTATCCATATGCAGAGATCGACACACCAATGGGGCTTTGCCCACACAAGGTGCTAACAAGAGTATTTTGCCCATTGGCTTTTCTCATTTCCAGCAGCTATTGGGTGAAAGTGGTAAAATAACCAATATCACAGCACCTTGAGTTATAATTTGTGTAGTTGATTACCAGAGGTGGAGTAAAGTTCCTGTTGCTAAGAAAGTCTTTACTAAGCAAATCTCAAATAGCTACTAAACATGTACAAAATGAAGGGATTTTGGCCGCTCAAGCATCTTTCTAGGCACCATGTGGTCAAAAAATATTATTGTGCACTTCCTTGTTGACACATTATGTTTCCAGGAAGTATTCCAAGTTTAAATTGTGACAATGCCAAAGTGAGATTATGTAATATTGGTATTGCCTTTGAAATTACATTTTGCAATGCTAATACAATGTTATGAAGAAACAGCTTTTTGAGCTAAACAACAGATAATGAAATGACATCCCCTTAATTTATAAATTCCTAACAAACAGACTTGATATTTCCATTAAACAAGCAAAATTTAATTTGTAACCCCCTTAGTAAGACACAAAGAGGACTTTTATATAGGAGAAAAACATGGCTGTGAATGTACAGTGATAGGGAAAACCAACTAGGCTCACTAACTGTAAGATAGGGATTTTGATTTATGAAAGTAAAAGAGTGAAACAGACAGAGAAAATGAAAGTAAAAGATTACAAAAGGGGGAAAATAAAGGTTAATGGGGAGTGAAGAAGAGAGCATGTGGAATGGATAACGGAGAGCCAGCTGAAAATAACCCTTGCATGTCACACTAGGAGGGATGGAATTAACGGCTGCAAACTCAGCTGAATGTCTGCATGCACAAAATCAGACACAGTACCTGAGACTTGAAAATGTGCAGCATATACTAGGCTCTCTCTTCAATGGGAAAATATCCAGGGAAGACTTCAGTAAAACAAGCCATCAGCCACAAGGTTTTGTTTTTTCCTTTAGCCTTGTGGCACTAAAAGTACCTAACAAAGGAGGGAGAAAAAATGAAAGGTAATCAAATTCTCAGAAAAGCATATTGAAGAAAAGCAGATATCCCATGCAGAGGCATTAAAATCCCAGGTAGTAAAATCCTACAGTATCAGATTCTCCTAGCTTCTATGTTGTTCTTAACAAACTTCCAGCACTATTTTTTTTCTTTTTGACTGCAGAGTAGTTTAATTTTTCAATTTGAAGAGCTATTGGTATAAAGCATGCCTCATTAGCTTGTGGGAGGTAGCTGGTCTTCATTAATTCAGTTCTCACTTCATTTGCTTTGCACACAGTCATAATTAGCTTCAAAATAACTTAGGTAACTTTGATAGATTTATTGCTACAATTTTACTCTGATGTCATGTTTTTTCTCCTGTTGTTCCAATGTGTTGCAGACGTTAAAAAACAAAACAAAAAAGCAAAGATTGCTTTAGGGAGCAATTTCATGTTGCAATTTTTTTAGGGTGACAATGTCCCTATACCCTTCTGGTACTCAGTTGTATGAACAGTTAACACACCGAACCTTAAGCCCTCTCAATGGCATGATGAATTTTTCTTCATTTTCTACATGGACATGCCAAATATCCTGTTCCATATTGCATGGGTTCACTGGTACAGAAGCATCTTTCAGGGCACTTCCACAGCAACAGAGAAACTTACCCTCCTGCGCACTTGAGAGCTAGGAGAGGGGTCCAGTTAACAATCTTAACAATGCTCCGCAGCCCAACAAGGATGTGATCTCCTGATCTGTGGATGTAGTCATGCTTTCAGCTCCCTTGTAGGTATGTATTCAAGGTGTATGTACAATGTTCCTTTTAGTCTGAACCGTGGCACAAAGACACAGCCCCATGCTGGAGCCACTGAGTTGAAGAGACATCCAAGAAGACTCCAAAAGCTTATCTCAGACTTGGTGGGAGGAAGGTTCCTTCTCCCTGTGGATCAGCCCACTACCTAGCCCAGCTGCATGGGCTGAGTGTTGAGCTGAGGATCCAGCCATTTGTGATTCAATGTCATAATGTGACGATTTAACCCACGTGCTTTATACTGCAGCATTTGAATGTTTTAAGTCCAAACAAAGGGAGAGAAGCAGTGGGGATGAGATATGGTTTTTCTTTGAATCATCTACGTATTTGCAGACATGCAGAATGCAGGGCAGACCAACTCAGCTAGAAGGACCCAGAAACATCCAGAAGTAGGGTGTGGCAAATACTAGACATGCTCAATAGCTGTTTCTGAAGTTCTATAGAAAATGTCCATTAAGGGCAAGCAGATTTGCAGCCCCACACATATTCACCATTTGAGAGCAGAGCCAACTAGAGCTCAGAGAGGAAGAGGTTATAAATACAGGAGTTAAATGTATCCCTGTGGACTCAGCAGCTGATCAACACAGGACCAAGAGATGTGCCTGCTGTGAGAGCTAGATCCTAATACCTGTACATTTTGGATACAAGTAAGTGATATCTAATGGAAGCCCTCAGTTAAACTAATGTATGGCCCACTATGATGTGTTTTATGGATCAAGAGGGTGAGCTGGGACGGGAGGGTTTATCACCCTTAGAGGCTTTAGAGCCTTTAGAAATGACATTTAACTACTAGTAAGTGCTTTAAATTGGGATTCTGTCTCAGTTAGAGAGAGAAGGGGGCAGAGCTCAATGAGGTGAGATTTTGTAAATCATTAACTGACTTGACTGGGCTTGCAGGCAGGGGATGGGGAGCGGGAGAGACAAGAGAGAACCAGGGAATGGATCTTTTATATGATGGTCCCAATGTCTGTACCACTTTGGGTCACAGTCTGCAGATTTCCTTTTTCACCAGAAATTGAGATCAGTCAAGGAATGCTGCTGGCTATCAGGAACCTCAGACTTTTGTCTGCTGACAAGGTTCTGAAGAGTTTGGGAAGAAACTGAAAAGATGCCATTCTTCTCAAGCTCTGAAGACTTCAGGTGACATATACTATATCTCTGGACACACTATTGAGATTGAGAAATCATCTCTGAAAGGTCTTCAGAGGGGAATGTGTTTATGTGTGCCTACTAAAGTGTAGAAGTGCCCATGTTATGCTGAAAACTTACACTGAAATATATGTATATGTAAGGATACATCTACATTTGAGCTGGGAAGTGTGATTCTCAGCTCATGTAGATGTACATGCGCTAGCTCAAGCAGAGCTAGCATGGTAAGAATGGCAGTGAAACTGGGGTAGCGTAAACAGTGGCTCTACCCCACCCAAGTGTGTACCTGCCCAGACCTGCTGGGTTGTACTCCGATGGCTAGCCCAAGCTATCCAGTTACACTGCTATTTTTAGCATGCTAGCTCAGTAATAGCTAATACAGGTCCATCTATATGATCTAGGAATCATACCCCCAGCTCCAAGTGCAAATGTAATCTAAGAGCAGTAAAGTGGTAAACGTCTCCATAAAGAACACCGATAGGTGTAATTCCAAATAGTTTATGTTTAAAAGTTACTCATAAGTACTCCACATCCTGTTTTTACAATGTTTTGTATTAAATGTTTGCTTTCTAAGAACTTGGGGGGGTACTCTCATTTTGAGGCTGACATGGAGCTGTTACTAAGGGATTGTCTACATGGAGAAACAGACTAGACTAGCTATTGCAGAATAAGCCCTACCTTATTCCGGAATAACTTCCCCACATAGACATATCCTAACACCTTAATTCAAAGCTTTACATACACTAGCCCTGGGATTTAACTCTGTGTAATGCTTTCTGAAAAGTTCTGGAAAGCTAAAATTCTGGTGTATGTTTCAGCAAAGAGGTAAGATGAAATGCTGAAAAAGAGAGAGTAGAAGAGCTGCACATAATTTACCGCCTGCACCCAAAACACAAAATGGCACCCAAACAGAGCTATCACCTACAGCCAAAACACAATGCCAGAAACAGTTTGGGAATCTTCAATTCTTGGGCTTGCAGGAGGCAGGACAAAACTTTGAGAACTGGGACCATTTGACAAGTTTCAGGATAGTTGGAGACCTGCCCTGTCTATTTGGAGCATCGACTAAAAATATGAGGGAGTGTCATGGACTCACAGATTGTGCTCACTCTTGGCCCCGTGCAGTCCATGGGGAGCTGGGGCGGCTCTAGGAATTCCACCGCCCCAAGTAGGGCGGCGCGCCGCGGGGCGCGCTCTGGCGGTCGCCGGTCTCGCAGCTCCAGGGGACCTCTTGCAGACGTGCCTGCGGAGGGTCCACTGGTCCCGCAGCTCTGGTGGACCTCCCGCAGGCATGCCTGCGGACGCTCCACCGGAGCCGCGGGACCAGCGGACCCTCCGCAGGCATTTCTGCGGGAGGTCCACCGCAGGCATTTCTGCGGGAGGTCCACCGGAGCTGTGGGACCAGCGGACCCTCCGCAGTCATGCCTGCGGGAGGTCCGCCGGAGCCGCCTGCCGCCCTCCCGGCAAAATGCCGCCCCAAGCGCACACTTGGGTCTGGAGCCGGCCCTGATGGGGAGGTGCCCCTTTCAGTGAGACAGCCCTTCTCAGGGGTCCACTCTCTCTCGGGGTTAGGCCCCTCCACCTCCTGGAGCCGCACCTCTCTGAGCCTTAGCACGCCTGTCTCTCGCCATGGGCCCCCTCAGGGAGTCCACTCGCTCTGGACCCCCAGGGCCTCTACCCCACAAAGGGGATGATACAATCCTGTTCTCTAGACTGGAGTGACACTCAGCCAGCGTAAAACAGGAGGGTTTATTGAGCATTGAACACAGCACACAAAACTCTCAGGGCCTCAGGCCTGGCCTCCCTCAGCACAGCACATCCCAGTCGGCCCTGCATCCAGGTGGGCTCTGCCTGCTCCCTCCCTCCAGCCCAGAGCCCCCCTGCTTCCCAGCTGGGCATTTGATATCACCGGCCCCCATCTCTGCCTCTGTCCATTGTCTTCTCTCCAGGGAAACAGGGTCACCTGGGCCTCCTCTCCTCTCTTCTGCCCTCTGGCCCTCTCTGGCTGGAACTGGCTGGTTAGGTCATGGGGTCCTCTTTTTACAGCCCATTGTTCTCCCACTGGCCAGAACCGGCTGCGACTCCTGAGCTGGGTCTCCAGGTCATCAGGTCACCAGTCATTGGGGTATCCATCCTCCAGGCCATTGGCTGGGGTCCCAAGTTCCCTCTCCAGTCCTCTGTAACAACAAACTCCCTCTCCCATCACCTCGTTAAACCAGTAACACCCAGGGAAACTGAGTCCCACTCCCTCTGCATGCAAACCAATGGAAAAACAAGGAAAATGCAAGAAAATCCCCCACTTCGTCACAGGGAGGGATACTTAAGTTATTGTAACTACATATAACTAAAGCTGCCCATGCCTCAGTCTGGTGCAGAACTTACTGCTGTAATCACTAAAATAGATCATTACAGATCTGTCAGTATATGGGGACCAATTGCTGATAGAATCCATATTTTAAAACAATGGAAAAGATTGCCAGCCTTTATTAATAATTTGAAAATCTTAATGGCATTGCTCCAACATAGCAGTACTTTCTCTGTCTCCATGTGATGCAACCAGAACCCAGGGAGGAGGTGTGAAGAGTGATCAGCAAATGTTCTCAAATGATTTTTCTTCATATCTGTTTTTCATAATCATTTTGGAATTCAGAATGGAGACTTAAATGTTTGATATAATTAGACAAGGATTTAGTGAGATAGAACGAAGGCTCACCAGTAAAAGGCTGATAATAAGCTACTTTCAAAAATGTAAGAAATTGTTCCTACCTTTTATATTAAAAAAGTTTACCAGCAGTGATGTGTAAGTTCCAATATCTTAAATGGATTTGGGTTGTTGGCTGCCCCCACTGCTTTCTAATTATATTTAACATCTTTACAGCAGGAAACAGGATTTATCAGCACAAAACTCCACGCTGCAATCAAATGTGAGCAGTGAATGCCGGCACCAAGAGGTTAAAGATGAATGGAAAAGTTATAATGGAGTGCACAACTGAAGACATTTATCTGTGATTCTCTCCCAGTCTGAGCCAAGCATTTGTCTGAGATCATTAGAAGGGTCTATTAGCTCTTTATAGTCTAGACTGAAGGCACATAATTTCTAATTTAGGACTGACATTGATGCTTGATTCATGATGAAGAGCAATGTTGGCTAAGTACATTTAAATACTGTCATTATACTCTGTCATTATTCTCACCTTTGGCTTGATTCTCTGTTCCAGGTGAGCTATGCACAGCATAGGAACAGGATTAGAGGGGAGATTGTTTTCACCCTGTTCTTGTGTCACACTCCAGCATAAACTAGAGCAGCTGCAGACAGCAACTTGATTCCTGATCCCTATAGCCACAAGAGGCCATTGGCAGCCAGGAATAGCCAAAGCATAGCTTAGAGACGATCCAGCCATGCCCTCTTATAGACTTCTCTCAGGTTCTGGGGTGCAATTCAGACCAGTGAGAGGTTGTGACACCACCTACTCTGTAACCCTAGGTGCCTGAAATACCTTGCAGCTGTAGCTCACAACCTGGATGCCAGCAGCCAACAGACAAGCAGGTCTCACCCTGAGTGTCTATGTGCTGTACATCCCTGGATCAGCAACTCTTGACTCCAGCACAACAGCCTCAACCTGACTTCCCACCAGCCTTGGTTACTACTTGCATGCTGACCCCAACACATCCCTAGTCCTGAGTTTTCTCAATGCCCTGTTCCCTGGACCACTCAGAGAAATGTCCAGCCCTCTCCTGGACCACTCAGAGAAATAATAGGTTTGTTTGCTCCTATACAGAGACAAAAGCACATTACAGTTTATTAACTTAACTGGGGTAAATATACCCTTCCCTTCAACCACAGCACTGAGTTGGTTTATAGTAAATATAAAACAACTTTATTAACAACAGGACATAGGTTAATTGATGCCAAGTAAAAGAAATAAAAATAGAGATGGTTACAAGCAAATAAAAATGAAAACACTCCTCTAAAAGTCTAAAACTTAATCTAACAGTTGCAGGCTTTGTTCAAGATTTTTTTCTAACCAATCTTCCCTCTTCCCAGCCATGGCTGACTTTCCCTCAGTCAGGATCTTCCAAAGAAGTACAAGGTGTTGGCTTACCTTGATTTACAGGTGAAAGATCTATATGTAGGTGGGTTTCTCACCTATATTCAGTCCCCTCCTTGGTTGAAAGACCCATCCTTCTCAGCTTGCATGAGCTCCAGCCTCTTGTATCAGTCTAGTGATAGATGTCAAAATGGCTTTCTGCCTCTGTTTATATCTATCAAAATTCAATGACCTGGTTTCAAGAAACAGGATGACCTCATGCTGTTCTTCCTTTACTGTGGTCTTCCCATCTGCCTGCTCATTTGAATGTAAATGGAGTTTCCATTTTTTGGTCACATGTGGTGAGGCATAATATTAATGGATTCCTTATGTAGTGTCAATACATACAATTCACAATATTAATCATCAGTGTGTCATAGGTTTTAGTAAAACACCTCACATTTTATACTTTTAAAATACAGTAATATTGTATACAATCAGTTCATTCAATTGCTTGTCACATGAGGGTAAGACCCCCCCCCTCTTTATAGTCCAGACAAAGTCTATCTTTTCCTGCTGTGGTATAGACAAGCTGCCTCCTCCCGCACTTGTTAGCTTGATGGCTTTGTTTACCTAATATGTAAATGGCCCTTCATTGTCTCTGCCAGACGACCAGACTGGTCAGAGAAACACACGCATTCCTTTGCCTAGGGCAGACCTGTTTACCAACTCCTTCTGACATGCCTGGTTTAAACACACTTTAGTCATAATTTCAGCATAGAACCATATACAGTTAATACAAAATGTATACATACATCATACAAGAATATTAATGATCAGTGAGTTATTTTTTCCTAAGACATATGCCATAACATCTCTTAGGTACAGATTATAACTATAGTGAGTTGGGGTACACTGAATTGGTCAGGCCAGCTGAAACTCCTTACCTGGTACCAGCAAGCCCCTTGCCCTCTGGCACTGGGATGCTCTTACCTTCCTGCTTACAAAGCTGCAGGAAGGTTAACCACTGGCTGGCCTGGAGGCAGCAGGTCAGAGCTCCCTTTCCTGGACAAGGCAGCTGCCACCATATTAACTTTCCCCTTCATACAGATGAAACCTCATTTGTCATCTTTGTCTCTTTACAATCACCCACAACAACCAATTTTACCTACAGCGTAGTTACAAACATTTCTCAGTGACATTAATGAGGAGTGTGTTGTTAGGTTTCAAACAATATATCACATTTCACCTTTTAAATATATATCACAACACCAGTGTGTGAGATGTAATGAATGTCAAGCCTGATAAGTTGCTGACAAAGGAACCACCAATGGGCCTCTGCATCACAACCTCCTACACCAATAGCTGCAAGGTGTGAGTGGTGAACAGCCTTTATTCCATCTCTACACCCCTCAGGATGTTCTGTATACTGAGAGACTTCTCTGCTGGCCATATCCTCTTGGTTTACAGCCTCTTTTGCTGGCATAAAGGGTCTGTAATACAATAGAGAATCTGGGCTCTGGTATTTTTGGTTTTACTGGGATGCACCTTTCAATTCAAGACATTAAGCTTATTTTCTTTTTTGCAAGCTACCTATTAAAATAAAACACATATTCAGGTCTCCGTGTTATTGATGAAGAGGTCTTTTAAATGGAAGGAAAGTTGAAGTGAACATATTTGGCTTTCATATTTGTGGTGCTGATCTTATCTCTTAGCTGAAAAAATTCTACCAATTTTGCTTGGGTACCAGAATTAATTGACTCAGTGGAAATGGCAGATACTCAGTACTGATCATCACCTCAGATGAGCAGGACCAGGGGCAGCTCAGCAGGGATTATCTGAGTATTTTTCAAAAGCTATTCCATTTCAGGACTTTTATTAAATGCCACTGGCTGCCCTGTTTGTAATATAAGGAATCAGGCAAGTTGAATGATCATCTAGGAAACATGAGTCCGTATCAACTTCATTTTGAAGTTGATACAGGGTTAATAAATCTCCACCCTATCCACACTCTACCTTCATGCAAGGACTGTTCAGCTATACTGTGTGTGTCCAATACTAAGAGGAAATGGAAAAAATGAATCATGATGATATTGCTTATTTTACATGCAATTGGCTGCCCCTCCAAACTTTTGAACTCCAGCCACTTCTGCTAAGCTTTGAAACAAATACAGAAACAGATTAATCTATGCAGCAAGTCACGAAAATCAGGGCCATTTCCCCTTAGGGCATGTCATGTAAGACAGCTACTACCCAACTCTCAGAGATAAATTAATGCAGGATCCAAGGATCTATGGATCTGCTGTTGGGGTGAGAAGGGGCACATGGGATCTAAGGGATTGTAGATTCAATGATGGATAATGATGGATGTCCTCCATGGGAAATGGTTATCAGGAGGTAGCAAAGTCAGAGCAATGGCCAAGAAGCTAATTACTCAACACAACCCACTGCTCAGTTTCTCCTTGCTGACGTTGTCTCCATCTGCTCTGAAGCCAGTCAGCAGCAGTTTCTCTGTGAGTTGGCATATAGAAGAGGGAGTAACTACGCTATTCCCACTATCTCCATTCCTACTGTAGCCCAAAAGAACTTCCCATTCAGATCTGTTGGCCAGCAATGCTAGACAAGGAGCTCCTGACTTCATCTAACTGTTTGTGTCCCATTCAAGTGAGGCTGAGAAAAAATTTCTTAGTGACCCAGGTGGCTTGTGGGAAGAGGGGATGCATTAAGAAGCAGTCAAATGGAATGCCCACCAAGGGAGGGGGAATTGATGGGCTTTAGCCACCCCTTTATGGCCAACAAGTTGGCACTTATGACAGGAGCTGTAGAAGTAAATCCCAGGCTAGTAGAAGCAGTCCAGAATCTGAGCCGGCGTCTCGTGGCCAAGGTGGCCTGCAGAGGGGACAGCATGAGCCAATCACATGACCTTGTGCTAGTGTGTAGACGTGAGTGGCCCTCCCTCACTGTCAATCTCTGAGAGAGGCCACACCTCTTTGCTGTCACGCCCTTGTAGTAACAGTAACACAAGGGGGAAGTTAACAGTTTCAGGGATTGATCCCTCCAGTGGGGTAAAGCAGTGAGTGGTTCAGGGGGCCAAGGCCTCCAGCAGGGCAGGATACCAAGCAATCTAAAGCCTACCCTCAGGCAAGGTGGAGCCAGGCGTAGTCTGGGAACCCAGGCCCTCAGACAGGGTGGGATATCAAGCATCATCTAGGGCCCCACCCGCCAGGCAGGGTAGAGCAGTGAATTACCTGGGGACTCCAGCCCTCAGGCAGTGGTGGGCACCCACCAAAGTCTAGGGGGCTCCGGCAAGGGGTGAGCACCCAACACAGTCTAGCGTCCCATCTCAGTGGATGGTACACGCACATAGGCCTCTTGGCTGAAGGTGGGGAAGCTGGCACCTCAGAGGAGACTGCAGCGTGTCCCAGCCCAGGGCCCTAGCAGTGGCAGAGTGGTCTGTCATTGGGTCAGCAGCTAAACTGGACTCAGGCATCAACCCAGCCGGACCATAGTCAGCTGTCCCTGGGCCACTTCTCCCCTCCCCTCAGGTGTACCCGGATCTTGGGGTTGTCTTCCATCTCCCCTTGGTACACTGCAGTAATCCCAACCACTCCTCAGGATGGGTGTGTCTGGTAGCTCGGTTGAGTCCTCAGCAGGCTCTGGCTCCAGCAGGCTTGGCAGGGTGTAAGCATCTGCCTCCCTCGGAGCTTCAGTCCAACTGAGCTACATGGCCCACCTTTTCTACTTCCTGTTTCTGTCCTGCCCCTCTGCTTCTGGCATGGCAGCCATGGCTTTCCTGGTTCTGTCCAATCTCTGAGGGAAGCCACACCCCTTTGCTACACAGTGAGACCAGATAATGAGGAGCTGTGATCAAATTTCACCTGTCTGTCGGTCTTTTGCCTGCCACTACGGTTGCTATGCCCTTAGTTCAAATCAAGCATACTGTTTTGTTTGATGTGCATTCATCACCACTACGTTGACCACTGAAAGCTGGTCATAGACCCAGCTCAGGGTTTCATCCTCCCTCTGAGCTCTGCAAAGTTGGTCCCTCTAGTTAAGATGTCTGCTTCCTCAAAGAGTGCCAGCATCATTTCATCATTAGGTGGAACTTCTGGGGGATCTTCGCCTTGGCCGGACTCCCCCTTTCCAGAGTCCAGCTCCTTATCCACACCTGCCAGTGGCCAGGGGTTTGAGCCCTCCCTCCCATGGACTCTTATGGGATTGGCTTTCTGCAGTCAACACCTGTCCATAACTACATTCCATACTGAAGCATTCCAGATACAGATGTCCTGGGTGCCACATGAAAAGCAAACTCTGCCTAAATGCTGGGTGGGCTCTGGCCCTGAGCCTAATGTTCAAAGTAGACTCCCCCTGTATGGCCCACTTCCTGGTTTTCCTGGTAAGGAGACTGCAGGGCCCAGAGTCCTTTGTCCAGGCCTGGTTCCGGTGGGAACCAGCCTAGGACCCTATGGATTGCTGTCGCCCATAGAAGCTGGTGCCTCTGGGACTGGAATCAGGCCATCATTCTCTTTCAACTCAAGAGATCCCCTTTGTCACATGTCGTCCTCTCACACAATGTCATCAAAGCCATTTCAGAAGCCAGATAGTTCTCCATAAGTCAGAATACATCATCTAGGGTCTCTGCCCCACATTTGAGCACACCATCCCTACCCCCATCTGGGAGTAGGTGGGCAAACTGCACCACCAAGACAAGTTCAGCCACCTGAACCCCAGGCTGAGCCTCTGGCTTAAGCCTTCATCAACAAAAGTCCCTCAGTTCCTGGGCCATTGTGTAGGGCCAGGCTCCCTGGGGGTATTTCTCCTCAAGGAATCACCGACAAAAAGTCTTCTCCATGATATCAAGGTAGTCCATTAGGTGAGGTGCTAACAAAAAGGCCCACTGCTCAGCTGACCATGAGGCTGCCATTGCCACTCTCTCAAGCATAACAAAGAAATCCTCCCAGTCATCCACAGAACCCATTTTTGCAAGTCTCACTGGCATGGCCACAGTCATCACAGCTGTGGTGAAACCACCTCTGGGTGAAATGCCCATGGTGTCCCTGAGGCTGCATCAAGGCCAATGTTGGCCCCTTAAATCCTGGACCAGCTGTTACTGCTGAGCAGCCATCTGCTGCAGAAGCTGCAACTGGTTCTTGATCATCCATTTTAGAAGACATTCCAGATCCACCCTGTCTCCATCTTACCAACCCATGTCCTTCAGCCTAGAGTGTTTGACAGCCTGGGTCATTCCTGCCTTCCCCTTCTCCGGATGTGGAAGATCATGACCACATATTCCACCACATTGTCACTGAGTTCCTTCTTCGTGGTACCCCCCAGGCCCTGGGCTGGGTCTCTGTACTTGTCTGGGCCTCTGCTCTTTGCTGTCCAGTGGTTACACCTGGACAGCCCAATCATAAGAACTCAGCCCTCTGGCTAAGCCCCAGACAGTCCACACCTTGTGGGGTTGTTGACAAACACAAACATAAATGAGTGTGTTACAGTTCTGTCTTCAGAGTTCTCCTTGTTAAGCTCTGGCCTCCAATTGGCTCACAGGCTAATATGGAGAAATAGTCAGCTCAAAAGGTAGATCAGCATCAGCCCCCACTCTCCCTTCAGGGAGGAGTTGCCTGGTAGTGGTCATCCAAGGAGCTCTTGGCCTTCAGTCAGCCCTCTGGCCGGGTGCTGAAGCCTGAAGGCCTGCTCTCCTCTCTGGTCTGCCACCAACTGTGCTGGCTTTCCCCATTTTAAGCTCTTCCCTCCGGGTCTGACATCTCTCACAAGTGCTGCATGGAGGGGCCATCTGAACCCACACTAGCTCATTAATCCTGTGTTGCCCACTGTGGGGTTTGTATAACCCAGCATGCTATTGTGCAGGGGAAGCAAGGCCCTGTAATAACACTGGTGGACTATTAATATACCATTCTGCTTTACAATCTAAAACAAAACCTTTGTTATTTTTAATGGCCACAAAGTATGTTTTATATTTGACTAGACTTAAAGTCAACCCTAATCCCACAAAGAGACATCTGAAATAATATCACATACTGATTGTTTCACAAAAAGCAGCTGACCACATACTGTAGCTATTGAAGTGCTCCAGGGACCAGATCACCTAGTCCCATTCAGCTTTGTGCTGCCTGGAGTACCTTGATTTTTGGAAAGCACTTATTGTCAACTAAATGTTAAGAGCTTGGTGGGTCAAAATATAAACATAAAAAAATTCTCACCACTTCCAAGACTGTGAAAGTCTACCAAGAAAGTAACTAAATGCAGCCTGGATTTAAAAAGCTGCAGGTTTCACACTCTTCAAGAATTTAGCTTTATGAATGTTTTATCAGCCCTCCTAACAATAAGAAACAACTGTGACCTGCTTTGCTTGTTTCTCAAACTAAACTGTTGGTATTACAGTGTAATGACACACAGATTCTGCAAGAGAATTTTGCTGTAAAAGCAATTTCTTTCATTTGCAATGTAAAAAACTGCAAAGTAATTAACTTCTCAGCAGTTCCATTATGCAAAGTAACCAGTCTATAGAATGAAATATTCATTAATAATTGAATCTATGAAAACTGTAGTTAAACTATGTTGAGCTAATTTAATAGCTAGCAGCTATAAGAATGTAGAGCGTATGGCTCTTTGCATGAACAAAAATAATTCAACCTGCTAGTGTTGAGAGTGATTTCATGATGAAATACTACAGTAAAATTGTAATGGGTCCACTACAATGGAGGAATGTTGGGGAACGATGAAAACAGAATATTATATACAGATTTTTGTTCTACAGTATTGAATACTTCTGAGGATAAGGATAATTGATAAAATTCCCCAAATCCAAGTAATTTATTTTCTCTAAAGATGTACAGGGGACAGCCAATGCTTTATTTTCAGTGAGGACTCATAAACTGCAACAGAAAAGAAACACACTGTAAATAATAAAAATTGATAGCAACATATGATGGAATATCCAATTAAGCCAGTGAGAACTGTGCAACCAATCAAGGCCTCTGTTTTCATGTTACAGCTCCAGTCTTATCCCTTTACAGTGTCTCTCCACAGTGCTGTTTAATTGAATTTACTATTCCTTAATGGGAAACAAAATTTAGTGCTATTTACCATGACTGTCTATGGTTACCTTTTTTCTCCTTCACATGTAACAAAAACTGCTAAGTGATTTTGGCTGAAAGCAAGGTTGAAGCTCAAAGGAGCAACTCCTGTCTCACATTTCAGCTTTCATCTGCAAAATATCTGCAAATCCTTTTATACAGAAAAGAAAACAAAAGGAAAGGGGACTGTTTCTTCCTAACTGAATTTTTTTTCCACCATGTGACTCAGCTTTGATTATTGTGCACATGTGAACTGACTTCTCAGCACAAAGGCAGAAGCTAAACAATAAGAAACACTTCTAATGAAATTTTATGAATCAATATCTGAAATCTTTTAATGGAATAAATGGGTCAAAATTATCCCTGGCATAACTCCACTGAAATCACTGGAATGACCCCCGGGATGCATTTGGTACATAAGAATAATAATTTAAAAAATTGCCTCTTAGGATTGCCACCTATTCCCTCCTAAATGGTCAGATGACAAACATTGAACCCAGAGTTGAACTTCTCAAAACTCAAGTGTGTTCAGAACTGTGGTTCTGATTCAAAGCTTTATAGAAATAGGAGCAAGTGTTCCTGTCTGACTCCTGACCCCAGCTGACACAAAATTCAAAGGTGTTGGGGGCTAGGATTCTGGTTCAGGCCTATACCTATATGTTTTCAGTTTGCCAAAATATAAAATAAGATTGTGTTTTTTCCCTCCCCCCATCCATGCATCTTGTTTTCAACTAGTACTTCATAAAAAAAAAAATTAGCAATGCCAGCGAAGTTAATCTTTTGCTGGATCCAAAACAAATCAATTTCCTGGTTCTGTTTCAAAACTTTCATAAACAGAGAGAGAAAGAAGAAAATACCTTCTCTCAAAATATAGTAAAAATTGAATTTTGATTAGTGAAACTGAAAGGTCAGTCTCTGACAGTGAAAGGTCAGAAGCTAAAGTTCAAATTCTGCTCTGTGCAACACTCTCCTATGCGATGGTGAAAGGTACTATATTAGTACTTACATCTAACCTGCATGATCATCAGCATGCACAAACCCAGTAGAAGACCTTGAAACAACCCAGATCTGGTAAATAATTACTTTAACGTTTACAAAAAGATATAAATCATCTGTTTGTTCTTTTATATTTGCTGGGATTTTATAAAGTTATAAGTGGAATCAGTGGTGAAATTCCATGCTGTGCTTCTAACAGACACAGGGGAAAGGGATTTAAGGTGGCCTGATCCTAGGGTGACCAGACAGCAAGTGTGAAAAATCGGGATGGGGGTGGAGGGTAATAGGAGCCAATATAAGAAAAAGACCCAAAAATCAGGACTGTCACTATAAAATCGGTACATCTGGTCACCCTACCTGATCCTGGGCTGCTCTGAGGCCTCCAGCATAATTTAAGCAACACAGGGGGTCTGTCTAAGTTACAACGCAATCTCCAGGCCATGATATGGGCTGAAATCACTGCAGAGATTCTGGGTGCTGCAGACCCAGCAATGACATGCCCCTGGAGTCAGAGATTGCAAAGGGGTCCTTAAAAGGCAGACTTACAACTGCCTTCTTCAGTAGCAGCACCTAGCCAATTATCCCTCCAACCAAACTCATGGCTTTTGGAGCCCCATTCCACCACTCGGGCCCTTTTGCCCACTGTCCAGGATCTGGAATGGACAAGAGCATCTCTCCCACAGAGTTTTCCTCTATCTTTTGCATGTGTATGAATTTGTATGGGGACTGAAAAAGAAAGTTTAAAAAAAAAACAGTAATAGGACCAAAAAAATGCTGCCATGCCTTAACAGCAGAGTAATGGAGTCCATTAAAGACAAAAAGACATCCTTTCAAAATTGGAAGTCAAATCCTAGTGAGGAAAATAGATAGGAGCATCAGCTCTGGCAAGTCAAGTGTGCAAGGATAATAAGGCAGGCCCAGAAAGAATCTGAAGAACAACTAGCTAAACACATGAAAACAACAGCAACAAAAACAAAATTAAGTACATCACATACGAGAAGCTTATGAAACAGCCCGTGGGGCCACTGGACAATTGAGGTATTAAAGAACACTTAAGGAAGACAAAGCCATTGTGGTGAAGCTAAAGAAATTCTTTGCATCAATCTTCATTGCAGAGGATGTGAGGGAGATCCCCACACCTGAGCCATTGTTTTTAGGTGACAAATCTGAAAACGATCCTAGACCAAGGTGTCAACCAAGGAACAAATTGATCATTTAAACAGTAATATGTCACCCGGAGCAGATGTTCTGATGGCACTGAAATATGAAACTGCAGAACTACTAACTGTTGTATATAACCTATTGCTAAAATCAGCCTCTGTAACAGATGTCTGGAAGGTAGCTAATGTAATGCCATGGTTTTGTTTTTGTTTTTGTTTTTTTTAAAGGCTCTAGCAGTGACCTGGCAATTACAGACCAGTAAACCTAACTTCAGTTCCAGGCAAACTGGTTGAAACTATCGCAAAGAACAGAAGTATCAGATACATAGATGAACATGAGGAAGAGTCAACATTGGGATAGACAAGTGATTAGAGACAGGAACTTAAGGCAACAGGAATAAGTGCACTAGCTTTTGTAAAGGGAAATCATGGCTCACCAATCTATTCAATGTTAACTGGTACTTATCAATTTATATTCTAGGTGTTTACAAATTGATTGTTTATTTGCTCCATTATCTTTCTGGGTACTGAAGTTAGACTGACTGGTCTATTATTCCCTGGGTTGTCCTTATTCCCCTTTTTTTATAGCTAGGTACTATATTTGCACTTTTCTAGTCCTTTGGGATCTCTCCCATCCTCCACAAGTTCTCAAAGATAATCACTAATTGCTCAGTGATCTCTTCAGCCAGTTCCTTAAGTATGCAGTGTTTGTTGTAGCTGTGTTCGACCCAGGATATTAGCGAGACAAGATGGCTGAGGTAATATCTTTTATTGGACCAACTTCTGTTAGTGGGAGAGACAAGCTTTTGAGTTTACTTGGACCTGAAGAAGAGCTCTGTGTAAGCTTGAAAGCTTGTCTCTCTCACCAACAGAAGTTGGTCCAATAAAGATATTACCTCACCCACCTTGTCTCTCTAAGTTCCTTAAGAATCTAGGCTGTATTTCATCAGGCTGTGCCAACCTGAAGATATCTGACTTGCCTAAGTAATTCTTAACTCATCCTTCCCACATTGTCTAAGATCCTACCCCATTTACACTGATGTTCACTATGTTAGTTGTCTAATCACTGCTAGCGTTTTTGGTGAAAACTGAAACAAAAAAGACATTTAATACCACTTGTGGGTGGTCTATAGTAGACATCTGCCATGACATCACTTTCACTCTCCTACCACTTATAGGTTAGCACTTTTTCCTATCTTTAGGTCCACAGCTGTGTTCACACACAGTTATCTACCTCTTCTGTTACATATCCGACCCTGAGTGAGTAGCGAACAATTAATTTTCCTAACAAAACCTGATCTAGAAAATATTTCTCATTTGTTTACAGTTCCATTCTAGATAATGTTCTAAATCCCTCAAGTGGTCAGTTTGTCTGTGGTGTTGGTGCATAGATAATATTTTACATTACATAAAACATTTCATCCCAAAGAATCCCAAAACACCTACAAAATGTAAATGTCATTTACACACTGGTATCATTTCAGTCACCACAGAAAGGCAGCCAGCTCTGCCAAGAAAAGTAGCTACAAAATTCATGGAGGATAGGTCCATCAGTGGCTATCAGCCATAATGGGAAGAGATGGTGTCCCTAGCCTCAGTTTTCTAGAAGCTAGGAATCATGGAATCATAGAATCTCAGGGTTGGAAGGGACCTCAGGAGGTCATCTAGTCCAACCCTCTGCTCAATGGCAACAGGGGATGGATCACATGATGATTACCTGTTCTGTTCATTCCCTCTGGGGCACCTGGCATTGGCCATTGTATGGCCAATTCTTATGGCCATTCTTATGTTCTTATGTACTGTTGAACAGTGCACAATACTGTACAAAATTTTATAATAGCAAGTGAAGGATAACAGACTACTAAAATACAGGAGGAATACAGTAGGAAAAATGGGGTTACCCAGTTCAGAAAGCACATGTGGATTAGTCAGAATCCCTACTCTTGAGAAAACTATCTGAAATCAATGAGTCTAACCTTCTCAGATAAAGGAGAAAGTTCCCACCTCTTTCTTTAGCCCACAGCTTTAAAGAGAGGAAACTGCCAGTCAGCAAAGTTCCCACAATGTTATAACAACAAGGAGTCCTTTAGGTTTCCAGGAAGTGGATCTCTTGTGTGGACTGGTCCAGGCTGAGGTTGATGGTGGGGTGGAAATTGTTGAAATCCAGGTGGAATTCCTCAAGGTCCCTTCCCATGGGTCCAGATTATGAAGATGTCATCAATGTAGTCCACACAAGAGATCCACTTCCTGGACACTACAGTACAAATAAGTGATGGTCACATAATCATCACACTATATCGGAAACCTACTGACTGCTATACTTACTTACATGCCTCCAGCTTTCATTTAGACCACATCACACGATCCATTGTCTACAGCCAAGCCCTCAGATAAAACCACATTTGCTCCAATCCCTCAGACAGAGACAAACACCTACAGGATTTCTATCAGGCATTCTTAAAACTAAAATACCCACCTGGGGAAGTGAAGAAACAGATTGACAGAGCCAAAAGGGTACCCAGAAGTCACCTACTACAGGACCAACAAAGAAAGTAACAGAATGCCACTAGCCGCCCCCAACTGAAACCTCTTCAGCGCATCATCAAGGCTCTACAAACTATCCTGAAGGACGATCCCTCGCTCTCAGACCTTGGGAGACAGGCCAGTCCTCGCTCACAGACAGCCCCCAAACCTGAAGCAAATACTCACCAGCAACTACACACCATACAACAGAAACACTAACCCAGGAACCAACCCCTGCAACAAACCCCATTGTCCACTCTGTCCACATATATATTCAAGGGACACCATCATAGGACCCAACCACATCAGGCACACCATCAAGGGCTCGTTCACCTGCACATCTACCAATGTGATATATGCCATCACATGCCAGCAATGCCCCTCTGCCATGTACATTGACCAAACCGGACAGTTTCTATGCAAAAGAATAAATGGACACAAATCAGACATCAAGAATTGTAACGTTAAAAAACCAGTGGGTGAGCACTTCAATCTCCCTGGACACTCAATAACAGACTGAAAAGTCGCCATTCGTCAACAAAAATCTTTCAAAACAGACTTCAACAAGAAACTGCAGAACTAGAATTAGGCCTGAATAAAGACTGGGAGTGGCTGGGTCACTACAAAAAGTAATTTTCTCTCTTCTTGTCAACTGTTGGAAATGGGCCGTTTCCACCCTAATTGAATTGGCCTCATTAGCACTGACCCCCCCCCCCCCACACACACACACACACCTGGTAAGGCAACTCCCATCTTTTCATGTGCTGTACATTTATACCTGCTTACTGTATTTTCCACTCCATGCATCTGATGAAGTGGGTTATATCCCACAAAAGCTTATTCCCAAATAAATTTTTTGTCTCTAAGGTGCCACAAGGATACAGACTAACACAGCTACCCCTCTGAAATCTGTCACAATGTTATAGTTCATGGTCAGTGGCAAGCCAGTGCTATGCCACTAGAGGATCCCCTGCATCACTGGGATGATCTTCCTATGGCTATTTGGAACTGTGGATGCAGAGCAAAGCAGCTGCATCACAGTGGAGACTTTGAGCCATGACTTTGTAGACAGTAACTAACACTTGAACTTCACTAGGAATTTAATCCAGTGGTACAGAGAGAAGCATAGATATGATGCACTCTCACAAGACAGGCCATGCTGCCCGAGATAGAATTTCAGAGTGGATTTCACATTTAATCCAGGGCAAGCTTGTTGTGATAGTCATGCCTACTGGTAACAAAGTGTAAATTAATATGGCAAGCTTCATATCTGAGAGGTACAGGCAGAGACAATGCTCATTTGGAGCTCTGCTAGAAATCAATAGCTGGAAGGAGGCAGAGCTACGAAGCTGCTGCTCTACATCAGAACAGAACTTCCTAATGCTGAGAGGAGATGGTGAGTCAAATTTAAATTTGACCTTGTTTCAAGAGTAACCTTTTCTAATGGAATAATGCAAAAAGGAGATTTAGGATTATTTCCTTAGCAACATGTTGCCTGACCTTCCCTTTGGCTGGCTTCACTGTGTTCGTGCTCAAAAGCCTAATTTCACTCTAAATCCATTAAAAGCCGGCAATTTATTGGCTCGTTAACAAAAAGGGAAAAAACACCTTCCAGCTAAGGCACGCAACCTTTTTAACAGCAACAGATGACTCTGCTAAATGCAGCAATAGTATTTACTCAGTATTATCCAAAAAAAAGGATTGTTGCTGGGTTACTAAGTGTTATCGGTCATCTATCCTTTTTTATTATCTTTCCAAGTTCCCAAAAGGAAATCATGAACCATTTAAACAAATAAGTGGACCAAGAGATTTCCAGTTTAGAAATTTAATAGGCCATCATAGATCTGACATCTGGAAAGATCCCTGTATGCAAGGATTTTCTGCAGTATTTCAAAGATTTCAGTGAAATTTTATGTCCCAAGACTTCTTTTGTAGAGTTTGATCCTGCAGTCTTAAAACAGGTAAAATTCCCACTGTTCTTCAAGGGGAGGAAAGATGCATTTGTGGGTAAGGTGTGAATAGAAGTCATGAGATATTATGGGAGTCTGCATGTACTCTGAAAATTAAACCACTTATTTGTGGGCCTACATATGGAGTTAGGTGCCATACTTTAAATGGTGACCTTGACCTCTCTGAGTTTGTTTCCCCATCTGTATATGTGCAAATTATTATGTTGCCTACAGGGGAACTGGAGCACTTGGTCTTTAATAGTTTGGCTGTCCTAAATTCATATTTTCAGATATTTCTCATACAAGGCTGGCTTCCTTAACACCCAATTAGGTTGGTTTTGACCTGTATTTTATTTTATTCTGTTTGACTTTATCAAAGCTCAGATGACAGAATATTTCCTGCTGGTACCTTTTTTTTTAAACAAGACAACTCCTATTCCTACACCTATTAAATAGAATTCAGAAAGCCTTTTAATAGTTCCAAATTCTGAATGGAATGCTATGGAATTTTAGCTCGTCACTCAAAATGACACAGAACACAGATCATCTGTTATTATATATTACTACATATATGTACTGAAGTAGCACACAGGGACTCCAATATATATCAGAGTCCTATTCTGTTAGTTGTACAAACACATACAAAGTCACAGCAGTCCCTGCTCTGTACAATGTAAGGCCTCAATTGGGAAAGCATCACTCTTCAGAAAAGTACATGGAAGAGCTTTCCTGAATCAGAAAAGCATATGCCAATTTAAGTTCTTACGTGCTTTCCCAAGTCCTCTTTTGGCACAGTCAACATTTATGTCCTAGTAGTAATTTTAATATAATCTTAATTCTTCCATCTGCGTGCATATCCTGTAGTGTGAGCCTGGGGAGGATCAAGAGGAACTGAGTCTTTGTCAGAGTGGATGGATGCATCTGTTAGGGAGAAAAGGAAAAACAACAGTTTTTCTACACACCTTGAGTTTCAAAGTAATTGGATTACCTCATTCATCTGTGTTTGAGGAGTCATTACTTAGCACCATGAGGCTTCTAATGTATTTGGACAAAAAAACCCTACTCTCCTTCCCCATCTAGTTCAGAACAGAGCAAACACCATAAAAGGCCATTAAGAAGACTACCAGATTTAAGTATATGGCTTTTTCATGTTGCCAGAAAGTTAACAGGGACGTTTCTTGTGATCAAGTCCATGTCACAGTTAAAGTATAGGCTTATGATTGTGCAGCTCTGGACATAGCCAGAGAGATGAGATGTTCATTTAACAGTAAATACACATTACAGTATATAGGAGAACTGCAGTGACCATCACGTTAGATATATTTACCTCTCTGGCCAATAACAAGGTTTGTTTAATTTTGTTGATGTAAGCAGGACTTAGTACTCCTCACATGTGCACAGATGTTATAATTTGGAGGATAATATTTTGCAAACCTCAGTAGCTGCGTGTTCCCTTTGAGATATTCCAGGCAAAATAATGTTTTCATTTCAGATTTTCATTTTGCTCTTCACTTTTCATTGCTATGAGGGTTTGATGGTGATCACAAAATACCAGCCAAAGCAAAATAAAATTCAATTAATGTAACCAGGATTCTACTGTATTAAGGTTTGAAAACTTACATTATTCTGTGCTGTATTTTTGGATTAATGAAATTCAAATGTGTAAACCAGTCTATACTTCTTGCCCTTTCATTTCAGTTAAGTCAATAATAAGACACAAGTGACAACTTGAAATCTAGAAATAGCAGCCATCTTCCAGCTGCTCATTTTTGGTACTCAGAATAAGCATTTTACTTTCACTAACCAGTCCAAGTAATAGATATGCCCAGTTTTTTGAAGCCAAGCTCTGTATTATATCACTCCTCTACAGAAAATTCTGTGCCTCATTGTTCTCTACTACACATATAAACTGTTGGTCTCTAATTTCAAAATAGAGCACTAAATTCAGCTAAATACTAAGTTGTCCATCTAGGAACAAGGAATGCAGGCCATATCTACAGAATGGGGGGTTGTATTGTCAAAAGCGGTGACTCAAAAGGTGGAATACTGCCATATTAGATCTCTAAAGAAGCACACTGTGATGTCTCAAATTATAAAATCTTCTATAATTTTAGAAGATGCCTTAAATATCTCTTTGTATCATATCACATAAAACAACCAAGGACATTTCAATGTTTCAGCTTCTGTATAGCCTAGCAAATGCAATGTACAAGGGAGAATAGTAGATTTAATGTTGTTTATTCCTATCCAATTTTTGGGTCATTACTGGAAGATGGAAAGAAAATCTGGACTATAGCTCTCTCTGATTTGAGTAAACCTGCATCAGCTGGAATTACCTAAAAAGCATAAGTGATCCAGGAATGGGGTTTTCTGTTTTAAAGCTCTCAAGCTGGCATATTTAAAGATAACTCAGTGGGTACTTCCCTGAAAATATTATTTTTATCTTTAAACAGCTACAGTCCCATAATGTCTGTACTGTGTGCCCTTCGTTATTGGCAAGATTCAGTTTCAATTGATAGCTGTCTTTAAATGTCACTTTCAACAGACACACGAGGCAGAGCAGAGACCCCTGGCACTTTCAGCTGGGGAGAAAGTGGGTCTATGACAGAGGGGCAGCAGCAGGCTCCTTTGCTGCTGCAGGGCCAGTGACGTCCCTGCAGGAATAAGTTGCACAGGAGGCAGAGAAGAGCCCAGCCTCAGGGAAGGCCACCCAACTGCTGAATGGCTCCCTCCCTGGGTGGGAATCTTTTGGCAATGGAGTGTCTTCCCCCATTGCCTGGACTCTGACTCCTCCTCATGGCCCAGGCCAAGTCTTTGCTGTGCCTCACCAGCAGAAGCGCCGCCAGCTTTTTTGGCACCGTAGGTGGCGGAAGGTCCCGCCCCCAAAATGGCGCCCCTGACAGAGGCAGCGGACAGTCCCACCCCTGAAATACCGCCGACGACCGGGGCAGCCGACGACCCCCAAATGTTAGCACCCTAGGCAACCGCCTAGGTCGCCTAATGGGTTGCGCCGGCCCTGCCCACCAGGACCACAGCCTTCTCCATACCTGGCACTTTCAGGGTTCAGGTGTCACTCATCCTGCAGCAGCACAGGCAGCCCCCTGTGGCTCCACCATCAGGGCCTATCCCATTCACTCATCAGCCATGAGTGTGGGAGCCGACCCTGGGCAGCAACTGTGTAGCAGCTCTTTGCAGCTGTGGGCTGGTCCTCCTCCTTGCAACCTGGCTGGGATCTCTGCTCTGCTGGGCCAGGACATCAGCTTCCTTTTTATTTTGCACGAGGGTGTCTTGGGTCCCTGAGCCATGCAGGGAACTCCCTGCAACCTCACTGTCAGTCCTGGGAGCCCCCGGCAGCCCCCACTGTCAACACAGCCCTAACCCCAACCTCCTGCCAGCCTTAATTTCTAGCAACTGTAAAAATAAAAATAGTTAAAAATCACAAAAAGTTGATAAAAATAGGGAAAAAAATCCTTACAAATAAAAATTTATATTGATTGTCAAAATTAGGAAAAATACAAATCAAATTCTGCCAAGCCTAGTTATTCCCAATAATTCATTAAGCATTAAATCACCTATTGGGCATGCAGGCAATAGATCTGACATCTGGAAATTGTGCAACACTTTGTTTCGCATTCAGAACCTCTTTAAAAAGGAAAGTCCTTGCTCAGAATGATACAGAAAAAAAAAATAGACACCAAAATAAATCTCCACATCGTGGCTCTCATTTTAAAAAAAGATGATACATAATGCATCTTGAAAAGGTTATTTCTCCATACTACCTTATATGTTGCAGTGATGATATTCTTTTAGTTATGAAGTGTATAATGTGTACTTTCACATATCATTTGCTGTGGTAGCATTTGAAGTGATGACCTAATTGAGCTTAGTTTTGGTTTTGGTTTACTCTGAGCTAATATTTCAAAGCAGCTTTGAGATTGAGGGCAGCACATCATCACCTAATAGCATTTTAAAATGCCTAATTACATATACTGGATCCTTCCAGATATATAAACTCCTCTTGTCGATGGGAATACTGCTGTTTTTCCTATTGTCATTCAAATTGCTAAGGGCATGGATTTATAGACTGTCATATGCCAAACAATCCTGAACCATTTGGGGTTTTATTTTGCCAGTTGGTACAATTTATAATTGTAATCATGCAGAAGTTTTCAAAGACTCTCCCATGTTTATCTTGCTCTTTAACAAGAGAAATGAAGTTTGAGCCTTGGTAATGTACTTTGCTTCTTTTCCTGATCTCTTTTCCTTTAGCGTTCACAAGTGCTGAAATTGCTACATATGAAATAAAAGCGAGAGAATTAAAAACTGACAGTAGTAGCTGCAGAGGAGAAAAAAAACTCATTTCCCTCTCATGAGCTTCCTGGAGACTTTGGAGAATTCACATAGCAGGTCACATAGCAGGTTTAACTCCTATCTTTTTCCACGAGTGCATATGAGGAGACTGCAAGAACTATGTCAAGGTCATGTTTACCTAATTCTAATGAAGCAAAGCATAAATCACAAATTGTTAATCGTCCACTGGGACTAAAAGTGTAGGTTTTTTTGAACAGCTAAGTAATTAAAAAGGCAAATGTGTTCTGTGGTAAAAGAATGTTACTATATTAGATAAGGGAACAGTCCATGACTATGTGACACTATTAATGTGACCAGAAATGATCTGGTCTCTTAAATTACTTTATTTCCCTTAACAGAATATTAATTTCAGGTGAGTAATTTAAATTTTATTAGTATCATGTTCTTCTGTACCGGATATGGACTGGCTACAGAGCTTGCTTCTGATGAGCGCATAGGATCTTTTAATACACTGCCAGGTATGGTTGAGGTTCATTTAAATAAGGTGCCACCTAGTGGTTGAAAAATATAATTACAGTTTAGCCTTCCCTTACATCTCCCCCTTTAAGGTCTACATTCCTACCATTTACAATACTTACATTATCACATTGTCTTTCAGGTTCAGTACATCTGTTGAGTGCCTCTGAATCAAACTGGTTTTCTAGTTACATGATCTGGACGCCCAACAACTTGATCTTCTGGCTGCACAGGCGCCGACTCCATGGGTGCTCCAGAAAAAAATAATGGGTGCTCAGCCCCCACTAGCAGCCCCACTGATCAGCTCCTTCCCCTCCCCCCCAGCACCTCCCGCCTGCTGGTGATCAGCTGTTCAGCAGCGTGCAGGAGATGCCGGGGGGAACAGGACGGGGAGGAGCGAGGACAGGAAGAGGTGGAGTGAGCAGGGCCAGTGCAAGGATGTTTCGCGCCTTAGGCGAAACTTCCACCTTGCACCCTCCCCGCACCTGTGCCCCCACCCTGAGGCACCCCCCATGGCAGCTCCCCCCTGCACCCTGAGGTGCCCCCGCCACGGCAGCTCCCCCCCTCCGCTCTGAGGCGCCCCCCTTGCAGCAGCTCCCCACCCCCCACCCTCCGCCCTGAGGCACCCCCCTGCCCCAGCTCACCCCTGCTCCGCCTCCACCCCAAGGACACTGTGACTGCTTCACTTCTCCCGCCTCCCAGGATTGTGGCGCCCAAGCTGAGGCGGGGCAGGGGTGAGCTGGGGCGGGGAGTTCCTCTGCGTGCTGCCCCCCACAGCCCTTACTTGCTGCAGGTGGCCCTCCTCGCGCTCCCCTGCCCCAGCTCCCTCTGCCTAAATGCCAGCAGCAACCGGGGCGGCCGAAGATCCGGCCACCGCGGTCGCTGCCGAAGAAAATGGCACCCCCCAAATCCCAGTGCCCTAGGCAACTGCCTAGGTTGCCTAAATGGTTGCACTGGCCCTAGGAGTGAGGGCAGGCTATGTTTGGGGAAGAGGGACAGAATGGGGTGGGAAGAGGTGGGGCAGGGTGGGGCCTTAGAGGAAGGGGTGGAGTTGGGACATGGCTTAGGGTGGAGTGGGGGTACCCCCAGGGGAACCAAAAAGTCAGTTTCTCTGTCTGGCTGTCCACTAGTTGCAATGACTGGCTGACAGTTTGAAATCCATGAGTCTTCTTTTTCTGCATCTGCCACCTGTTGAGTTTGCTCTGTTGGTTTTTCTTTCTGAGGAACAAACTGTAGATGTTGCTGATTTCTGTTGAAATCTCCAATGTCCATCTCAGTCACATATGCTCTGGGTGCTGAATTCTTTTTCTTTACAACAGCTAGAATTGTCCTTCCTTTTTCTCCATCCAATTTGACATGAACATGGTCACCAGATTCTAGACCCAAAGTGACATCTGTTGTAAAAGTTTTCATAATTCTTTTATCCAAGTTGGCTATTTTCTCCATGCCTGGCCACTTCAGAGTTAGTTTATTTTCCCAAAGTTGGAACAGTAGTTCTGAGTTGTTTTCCGATCAACAGTTATGCTGGACTGTATCCA
This sequence comes from Mauremys reevesii, assembly GCF_016161935.1. NCBI lineage: Eukaryota > Metazoa > Chordata > Testudines > Geoemydidae > Mauremys > Mauremys reevesii. The sequence continues at coordinate 161,570,236 of NC_052625.1, forward strand.
ATACCTTCTATTGGTGTTGATCTGTAATTCAGAAGAGCAAGGAATGGATCTTCCTGCTGTAGGATTTTCTTGACTGGCTGTTCAGCTCTCTCAGCCTCCCCATTTGCTTGTGGGTAATGTGGGCTGTTAGTAATAGGATCAAAATCATATTTCATTTGGAATTACTTTAAATTCTGCTGCAGTGAATTGTGGTCTGTTGTCCATCATTAGTTGTGTTGGAATATCAAAGTGAGCAAAAATGCACTTCAGTTCTGCAATAACACTGCAACATGTTATGTCTTTCAAGTACATTATTTCTGTAAACCTGGAAAAATAGTCCATGATGAACAGGTAACGATGCATCAATCTGTAGGTAGTCTCTTCCAAGTTCTCTCTGATAGAGGTGTTTGTACACTGTATAATTCAGCATTGTCTCTTAAATTGATTAGTAGTAGATGTAGTAGTAGTAGATGTCTTCAAAAGTCCAATATCCTCAAATCCTCCATCGAATTCTTGCACCTTTCTCACAAGGCCCATCAAGCTGAAAACATTGTTCATCTTTGATCACATGCATTCTGAATCCATAGCTTTTGCCTTTGTAAGCTGTTTCTATGATGAATTGGCCCATGCTGTTCAGAATACCTCCAGGATTGTATCAGGTGACTTAATCTCTGGGAGGAGTTGAAGGTTACTATAAATCCTTTCTGAGATGACTATGACATCAGCTCCTGAGTAAATTCTAAAGTCAATAGTCTTACCATGAATATTCAGTTTCACTCTCCAAATAGGCTCTATGCCATCACAAGTGATAGATACCAGGGACTTGATTGTCTATAATATGAGCCAACTCCCTGACTGTTTTGGTAAGGCAAACAACTGCAAAAAGCCCATATTTCATGCAATTATTATACTGTACACCTCTGGCCTGACATGCATCATCTCTTGGGATATAACATTTTCCACACCTTGTGCATGTATCTGGAATTTGTCCCTCTTAGCCTGGGAGTTCTCTCTGCTTGCCTCTGGGGTTTCATGGTAATGACTTTTGAACACTCAAGTGTCTGTTCACAGCTTCTAAGCTCATTTCTGATTTTTCAAGTTGCTCCTGTCTTTTGCTCCTGCCTTTTGTAGCCATAGGCACCGACTCTGTGGGAAGAGCAGGGGGCTGAGCACCTCTGGGACCCAGAGAAAGCTGGTGCCTGTGCCTGGGGCTAGAGTTAACTCTTCAATTGTAGCTGCTATGAGTTTTTTATCTGTTAACCCAATATCAGAGACAGGCTGGTTAGTTTCATATTTTGCATTCCCCCCAGAAATCAAAGTTTTCAGCCAATTATGCAGAGCTGTCATAAAACATTTCACATTTTGCACTGGTTCTTGAATTCTCTGGTGAAAACATGCTCTTTCATAAAACACATTTATCTGCGGTATAAAGTATACATCAAACATAGCAAGAACCCTTTTATAGTCATCTTTGTGACTGTCTTCAGTAAAGTCAAAGGATTAAAATATATGCTCTGCTTTCTTCCCCACATTTTAAATTAAAGACTCTACTGGCATATCTACAATTTCTTTGTACAGCTTCGTAGCAATAAGAAATCTTGCAAAATATTGTTTCCAGGCTGTCCATTCTGAAGATTTGTCAAAGCTGAAGCTCTCTGGGGCATTGAAGAGTGGCATGTCAAGATTCTGCAACCTTTGTTGCTTTGTTCCTTCTGTTTGCAACTTTTGTTGCTGTTTTCCTTCTGTGTCTGTTCTTAATCCCATTGTTCACACCATGTCATTTTCTTCAGTACAAGATATGGACTGGATACAGAGGTTGCTCCTACACTAAAAGTATTCATCATAAGATCCTTTAATATTCTGCCAGCTAGGGCTGAAGTTTATTTAAATAAGGTATTTTATTCATAGTTCCACCTAGTGGATGAACAGGATAATTGTTTAGCAAGCATTCCATTACAATTAGCAACCAGCTCCTTAAAATTGTATTTAATTTCATTTTAGAAGTTCCTAAAATGCTGTATTAATTTCTCCTCCCCTTTATTCACAGTATTCTGCTTATATTAAATTGGTTGTTCTGTCTGCCAGATTGTGCATTGGTACTCCCAGGGTATTTTTAAAAAATAAACAGTTCATCGCAAACATGCTGTTTTATTTGAATACTAAATGTAAATAAATCCCAAAGATCATTAAAAAATCACCCTCTCTTGAATGGAGAATAGCTCCCTTAAAGATGTGAAATTAACTAATAGTTTCATAAGCTAAATGATTTTATGATGAGTTCTGTCACCCTTAAGTAACATTGAGTAGTGCCTTACTCTGTGAGCAGTACCACTGAAATCAGTATATGGGTGGCATAATCTGGCCCTCTGAAGTCATCCATTGTACACAGGGGATGGGATGTAGGATGGCTACTTTCTCACTACCAATGGAAAATATATGTATCTGTTACTGTTAACATTTGTGTTTGTACTAGAGCTTCATTTCTCACGTATACTGCCACATTGTGGTGTTTCCTTGGCAACTGAAGAAAACACCACAAACTTCATTGAATAAATGGACAATATATGCCAATTTCTTTACAGTGAGCTCCATTGAAAAGTCAATGCTTACCAATAGTTATCCCATAATGGTAGTTGAGATGTCACATTATTTCCTAATCAAATGAGAGGGGTTCATCCTGTGGTATGAGAAGGACGCAGATACCATTTTGTTGAAACTTGGCAAATATTAACTATTTAATAGGAAAAGTTTTGCTATCATGAGGCTAGAACAACAGGAGTGATTAGTTACAAGACTTTGTTTGCAGTGTTGTTGTAGCTGTGTTGGTCTCTAGATATTAGAGCGACAAAGTGGGTGAGGTTATAAAAGATCTGACCTCATCCACCTTGTCTCTAGAATTCCCAGCAGACTGAGCTAGAGGAGGGAAAGCTCCACTATCTCAAGACAAAGAGATTACTTTATTCCTTACCCACCACAGTATAATGAGGTGTTTACAGGGCAGCCATTAGAGGTGTCTGTATAGAAAGTGTCAAATGTTAGTGTCATTTATCTTCCCAGCTGATGAGAGGTGGCATTCAGCTTCCATACTGTCACACTGACAGTGCAGTTAACTAGATGCCATCAGCTTGCATAAAAATATGGAAACCAGAAGGGTTAACATTCACTATACCAATCACTTGTTTTCTTGATAGTGCTCCCCCAGGCACACCCCTCAAATTGTCTTAACAATCAGAACAAGTCAAAGGCCAGCTTGAATAAAGGTGTCTACATCTTCCAAAGCATAGAATTCCCATGGAAAGGAGACCAATATCAAGCCAATGGGTGTTCACCTGAGTAAAGATGGAGTAAAAACTCACTAAGGACAACAGGATTTGGGCATATAATTATTAATTGACCTTTTATGATTTATGAGGGATGATAATGATAAAATGTTGCACACACTGTCTCTGTTGATCAGACCTTGATATTGCCTAGCATGAAGAATCAAGATATGAAAATGGAGGAGCTAAATCAATCCCAAGATGCAGAAAATATATGTTTCTCTTCCAGGAAGAATAAAAGCCACTCTGTGATTAAACATTTATATTGTACCCATGAGGGAATCCAGGCCAGGAGCTATACAAAGTTTTTTTCAGTCTAAACTCAAAAGCTCTGACTATTTTGTTTTTAAGAATAAAACTTAAGAACTTTGAAAATATAAAAAAACTGGAACCTAAGACTCTTGCAAGATAATACTCTGGTAAGAACTATTGGTCAATACTTACTTCATGCAGTAGGACTTCTGCTGCAAGGTTCAAAAAGCTCTGTCGCAATTTATTATTTCACAATCCAAATACCCTGTGTACAGTTGAGTACCTGAATTCAATAGCTATCCAGAGAATTACATAAGTCATATTATAACACCACTAGCTAAAACGGCCAGTGGTAATTAGAACATAAGTTACTAGATTTTATTGTACAGACCTTGCTGATATAGGGCTCCTTTTTCATAGAAGCCAAGATGTTGTACAAAGAGATTTGTGTTACTTTCTTCAGGGGTTGAATGAACATCAATAAACCAGGCACACATACAACTTCTCCAGTTAAATCACATTCTCAGGGCCCCTCCACACTACAGCATTCCCAACAATCTTATTATGAACAATTCCACAGAATGTTGTATTGCCTGTACTGGCAAGTAGTGACATAGATAACAAATTGCCCATCTAGTCTTCAGATGGGAGGGCACAGATGAAACTGACTCTCCCTGTGGATAGCATAGCAGTATGTGTGTCACAGAAGAGAGCAGCTCTGATTTCACTTCTGAGAGCTGTGTGTTCTGATGAAAAGAAGATGGTGTAAAGAGTTAGATAACTGGGATTCCTTAAATGACAGAGTTCTTATCCTGATCTTATCTTGGTTAAATATTGGTATCAGAAGTAAACAAATTTCCCTTCTTTTAGAAAGATTGTAATTGGCTATGCTGCAGATCTCACAGCATCTTGAACTACTTGTGAAGGAGTTAACTCCTATGTCCATTTAACATGCTCATATGGTGAAGCCAACTGTTCCTAACAAATCTTAATGCTCTATTCATTTGAAGAAACATATCACTTATTAGAACATGTGCTTCTTCCAGCAGCAGCAAGGAGTTAAGTCATGGTACACAGAACTACAGAACAAGCTACCAAAAAGATTCTCTACACTAAAACTTCACATTTTGGCAAAATTTTAATCATATGAACAGGAATACATTTCCTTTGCAACCATGTGCCTGAGGAAGCTGCAATACCTGATACGTTAAACTAATGTATATTCCACGTGCTGTTAAAAATCAAGAAATAACTGCTCTAATACCAAAGGCCTTATTCAGGGGAGGGGAGGGTAATTTTGTATGCTTTGATGTTATTTACAAATATCAGCTAACCAAGAGACAAAAACATGTTGGCGTATAAAAGAAATTTTATGAATTATCAGATCTTGGTGACGTGTGAAGCAATTTTTGGTCCCAAACACACTACTTATGCTAACAATCGATGGAGTTCTCATGTGCGTGCCTTTTTTAGTGCTTGAAAATGATCCAGTATGGCCCCTTTGAAGTCCAATTGATTGCATCTGTTTATGGCCTGTGGTGAGGTTGATCCTGTGACCTTAATGTTCACCCTGTGACCTTAAGGTTCACATGGAATAGGTAGTTTCTGGTGGGGTATTTTTGGCAGTCTTTAAGTGAGTGCATGTGTTTGTCAATGCTATCAAGAACCAATGGATAGCAGGGGCAGACTGGCATTACACACAGTTCTTAAATTATGGTGATTCAGTGGTGAGTTATTGACTGGTTGGTTCCTGTGGTATAAGAAACAGAATTCACAGACTAGCTTGCCCCTCCCTGAAATAGTTTTCAGTAAGTAACTATGTCATTCAAATACAGCAAGGCTACAGAATATGCCAGAGATTCTAAAGAGTGAAAAGTGTGATAGGCCAGCTCTTCCCAACAGCTGACTAAGAGAGTCTTGTTAACACATTTTATTTGTTTCAGTTTTATAGTACCTATATTGAATTCTAAGTTGCACACAAAATTAAAATTTCCATGTCAAGTTCAAAATCACATACAAAACTGCCCCTGAAAGAGTGCTGAACAAGCTCATTAAATTATAATAATAGGATAATGACAGTAACCCTGGATCAAACCAAGTATATCTCCCATCTCTCTCTCTGCCCCTTCTGATGAACATTAGTTTGAACTGGGTGCTCACTTCTCTTGCAGTAAACAGAAGCTCTTTCATTACTAACCATACAGCTATTTTTGTGAATGCTCTATTCTGGTGAAATCTGAAAACCAGTGGGGGAAATTTAGAAAGACAAATGTGTCTTTCAAAAAAACTCATTTTTTTTTTCAGTAAATTATTTCTCCATGTATTTTGTGTAATTGAGACTGAAGATATAAGTACATTCTAACAAACTGACAACTACCTTGGAAAACTGATCAATATGAATCTAAATCCTTCCTGTGCCATCACATGGCACTTAGGGCATGAACAAGACTCTGCCACCCCTGTCAATCATGCTGTTTGCCAAAATGGCTGTCTTGTTGTGTTCCTACAATTTACAAGCATAGGTTGTTAGCCTATCACTCAGTCTCCAACCTGAAGGATCAGTGAACTGCTTTGGCTCTTATGCTTTGACCTTGCAGCTTGAGTGGCCCTCCAGGAGATAAAACACTCACTGGCATAGCTCTCAGAGAAATTGGAACACACAGCTTCCCACCATGTGAAGGTGGAGTCCCCAGGAAAGGTGGAAAAACTGATGCTTTCATGTCATATTGCCAGGTTTTATTACCACCATTATTCTTGTCCTAATTACCAAATGTACAAACATGACACACTGCAGACCCGCTGAGGTACTTTGCAGTGCCTGTAGGCTGTACTGTAAGGGTAGCACAACACATTTCTACAATACACACACACACTCTTTTATCACTCCTCTGGTAATGAAAAATCAGTAGTAAATCAATTAAAAGTGTTAAAGCTATTGGCAGGCTAAGAAGTAAATACTGACAGCATGGCAAATTGAAAGGCTAATTTTGGGGATGAGAGGGATGGCATAAAGTAGGTTTAGCAGGAGGTTGAAAGCTTCTGTTAAAGTAACCAAGGATAAAGCCACCGCATGTGTGCAGCTTAATGAATGCTAATTGAGAGCTGTGAGAACATAAACAGGGAAGGACACAGAGCATGTGTTGGGGGCTTTGTCATGAAGCAACAGTATAAATGCTGAATTATTGAATATGAAATAAAGGCAAAGTAAATTATGTATCTAAGCTCCAGTTTTTTGGTACAGACAGATTAGTATGTCTGCACAAGAGCATATACCATATCTCTTTTTTCTCAATCATTTTTTAAAGACTTGTAGTCTCTGGAAAACCTTTCAATCAGTGAACTGTGTTTTGTGTGTGCTTGGGTGTTTCCATCCCAAGTTCTAGATCTCCAAAATAGTTAAAACAGGACAATATAAACCTGTGGATGGATTGTTATTCCTTTTCTCTGGCTGACACAAAGCATTTCCGGTAGAAAGAAAATTGTGCTGTGACTCACGTAATATCAAACGGCCCTGAAATACAATAGATTCCAAATATCCCAGAGAATGAGAGATTGGCAAAATTTAAAACAAATACATTTCATGGCATTATCAGTTTATCATAAAAATGTTATGTATCCAAATTGGTTTCATTTTTATTTCCAAATCATAATCCCCTTCTTCCAGACTCAGTTCAGTTTCATCTAATTTCTCCATTGGCAGGAGAATCAAGTGGTACTTATTACCATGATATTCCCTTTAAATAAAACAACGTAGCTTTGTTATCACAGAGATTCAGAAACGTTATTTCAATCCATAATTGAATAAAAACCTATTGTCACATTTTATATTGAATAATTTCTCTTATCCAGTATGGTAAGAAGTACATTGAGTATTTATACTACTTCAATGTATTATTGACATTTAAGAAATTAAGAGCAGTTCCTTCTTAGCCTGAAGCTTCACATGGAGGCACAACAAGCATTATGTTAGATGTGCCTTGCTCCTGGAAGCCAATGAGAGATTTTTGCCACAAGTCAGTGCAAATCCATCTGTGTGCTCACTTTTTTGAAGGAATTTTAAAATTGGGACTCCTTTTAGGAAGCATCTGATCTCAAATTAATCATGGCCACTGTGGTACAAAGACCAAGATGTGTTAAAATGAGGTCACTAACATTAGGGATGGCTGGAATTCAAAACATGCAGCAGTTCACATTGGATGCTTAGCCAAACCGCTGGAATTTACAAAGCTGGGATGGAAATCTCGTGGGAACAGGTTTTCCTGAGACACTTCTGGCTTCCAGTGGTGTCCAGAACACAACCCCTTGTTCAGTACTTCTGCATCTAGCTTGAATAAGAATGTGCAGAGGCAGAAAAAAAGGAAACAATTTTTAAAAATACAGGTTTAACAACTGAATTACATAACATATAACTTAATTACAAATGCATTATAAATATCCATCCATCTCCCCACATCCTTATGCTGTCTCCATCACTGTGATAGCTAAACACCTTTATTAAAGGGTCAGTACCATTTTGTATCACATACCTAGAATACCATTTGGTTTCCCATATGGAACATATATATGACCATATGTTGACTTAGATACAAACTCAGATTTAAATGACCATTGTCATACACATCTGTTTATGCATACAAACAAAATATATAACATAATCACTACTGATCAAATTGTGAAGATCCCACCCAGGCACAGAAAACTAACCCCATAATCCCACCCTACATTGAGAAATCGTGAGGAACTCAGATGCCATGGTGATGGGCAGGGTCAGTGAATCTAACAAGAAAGAACAGTTTCCTGGGGCAGAAGGAAACTCTGAAAGGATCCCTTCACAGAATTTCCTACAAATTCTTCCATTGGCATTATAATTTACTACCACTGCCAAAGAGTTCCCAAACCTAGGTGGAATCCACCAGAGATCACAGACATATCTTCCAAGGCCTTGTGCCTCCATACTGCCCCCTACCCCTTTGGAGACATGCTGATTTAACTCTTGAGTAGATTCCCTGGAGAATGTGTGGGGAGGAGGGACAATGTGCATCTTCCCCAACCCACTCCCTCCTCTCCACATGGAGAGCCCCCATAAAGACTAACAAAGGAGGGATGGTGCTACACAGGTCCCTCTGTTCTTGCATTGCCAGGAATAAATCCATGAGCAAGGGGTTCCCTTAATGCATGGCTCCAGAGGAATGACTGGTCCTCCATCCTTACTCAGGATACTTTCACTGAACACAGTGGAAGTTTGACTGAGTAAGGATCACGTAGAGACTGCAGGGTATCACCCCTGGATATAAAACACATGGAAACACGGATGCCATTTCCTCAGGGGACATTAACCAAACTTTCTTTAAATTGGCTTTTGTTTTGTGTGGCAGTTTGAGCACAAAGTCAATAGATCACATTTTATCCTCATCAATTTTCCGATTACCATATGGCACAGGAGTCAGCAACCTTTCAGAAGTGGTGTGCCGAGTTTTCATTTAGTCACTTTAATTTAAGGTTTTCTGTGCCGGTAATCCATTTTAATGTTTTTTAGAAGGTCTCTCTCTATACGTTTATATATTATATGACTAAACTATTGTTGTATTGTAAAATAAACAAGGTTTTCAAAATGTTTAAGAAGCTTCATTTAAAATTAAATTAAAATGTTGATCTTACGCCGCCGGCCCGCTCAGCCCGCTCCTGGTCTGGGGTTCTGTTAACCTAGGCTGGCAGCGGGCTGAGTGGGGCCTGCGGCTGGGACCCCAGCTGGGAAGCGTCCAGCAGCCAGGACCCCAGACCAGCAGTGGGCTGTGCAGGGCCGGCAGCCAGGACCCCAGACCGGCAGTGGGTTGAGCGGCTCAGCCCACTGCAGCTCAGGGGTTCCATCCACCAGCTTCTGCCAGCCGGGATCCTGGCTGCCAGACCCGCTCAGCCTGCTGCTGGTCTGGGGTCCCGGCCCTGCCCACATACAGTGGGTACCTACCTTCTCCCTGGTTCTGGCCCATTCTCTTCCTCTCTCTGCACTGAGCACAGGGCTGGGGGTGAAGGGTCTGGCCAGGAGCTAGAATGAGGGAGGGGGCTCAGGGTTGGGTGTGGGGGCACTTACCTGGGCAGCTCCCATTTGGTGTGAGGGTTGCAGGTGGAAATGTGGCGGGGGTGCAGGAGCTCCCATTTGGTGCTCAGGGTGGAGTTGGGGATGTGGGGGGTGCAAGAGTCAGGATGTGGGGGGTGCATGGGGTGTGAGCAGGCTGGGTATGTGAGGGGGTGCAAGAGTCAGGGCAGAGGGCTGGGGGCATGGGAGGGGGTGCAGGTGTCAGGGCAGGGGGAGCTGGGTATGTGGGGGGGTGCAAGAGTCAGGGGGCTGAAGGAGTCAAGCAGAGGGCTGGGTGTGTATGGGGGGGTCAGGGCAGAGGGCTAGGGTGTGTGTGAGGGGGGTCAGGGCAGGGGGCTGAAGGCAATATGCCCCTATTCCACCACCTCCTTCTCCAAGGCCCTGCCCCCACTTCTTCTCTGCCTCCGCCGGGAGCAGCGAGCACACGCTGACTCTGCTCCTTCCCAACCCCCTCCCTCGCAAGGGCCATCAGCTGATCAGCCAGCAGGGAGGGAGGGACTGAGAGGCGGAGGAGAGGCAGGAACCCAGCACACTATGGGAAGAGGCAGGGGAGCCGGCAGGACCAAGCTTCTGCCCCCTGCCCCCGCGGAGGGAGCAGAGGGCAGAGAAAAGCGGGCCAGGCCAAGCCGGGCAGGATTTTTAATGGCACGCTGCTGCCTGCCGGAACTCCGGCAGGCAGCAGCGTGCCAATAAAAATCAGCTCGCTTGCCGTCTTTGGCATGCATGCCATAGGTTGCCGACCCCTGACATGGCACATTTTTCACTGTTCCAGAATGATTCAGAAAACAGTGATTACAGAGAAAACCCTATTCATTCCAGTTCCTTCACTTGACTCCGGCCCAATAAGTTTGCCTACACAACATTTTAAACAAATTAATTTTAAATAATTAAACAACCAACAAAAAGGCATGTGGTAAAATGGAAGGACATAATTTACCTTCCCCTACCATTGGTCTTTTCTTTGGATGGCAATCACATAGATGACCAGATGCGGAAGAGACTTTCCTCATGGCACACACATCTTAATGAGCTCTGTGGGCACTTGTGCGAGAGGATGCTTTATTATTGTTTAACCTACTCTTAGTAGCCTGACAGGGCTACTTTGTCCTTGTGGAAAGGGATTCCTATTATTTTGTGCCATCCTTGATTTGTAGAACTATGTGAATTTCCTCCATTTATCAGTAAAGCTCTGTTCAGGGTTCACTCACCTCTCACTACATCTCTGCTAAGGCTAATTTCCTTTTACTGTAGATCAAAGGAAAGGATTTTGTTTTTTTCCCTCACTGCACATTTTTTTTTTTACGTACAAAAAAAACTCAGATATCTTATTCATCATATATATGTAACCCTTCTGCCCCTCTGAGTTGGCAGCAACAAGGGCCGGGTTCAGTATCCAGGGGTTCCGTTTCAATAACACAATGCAAAACCGGCTCGAGCCCCCACCCAGTGACCTGGGACAATTACCTACCACCCCCCCGGGCGCCTCTAGGAGGCAATACTTCCCCACTCGCAAGCACGAAGTCTGAGTGTAGCAAAATCCTTTTAATAAAGGAGGGAAACAATGTGGCATCACGTTGGAGAGACACCACAAACAGGACTATACACAAACCATAAGCAAAACCCCCCTCCAAGTACATTTGGCACTGTCCTTAGGGTCTTAAGTCCAATCACCCCAAAGTCCAACAACCCAAAAGTCTCAGTCTCCGGTCAGTGCCACCCCAGAGTTCAAAAGTTTATCTGCAGAGTTTTACCACCCCCAGCCTGGGTGGAAATGGGGGGGGGGGGGCACACACAGGGTGCTAGGGACACCTTACGTGGGCCAGGGCCGACTGCCCCGCTTCTCCGTGGAGTTCTGCTGCAGCCTTCACCACGACTGGCTCCACTCCACCAGCTGTGCCGCTCCTCCAGCAGACCCGTGAACCACGTCAGCCGTCCCCCACAAACCGCTCCACACTGCTCACTGTTCCATGGGCTGCTCCAACGTGCTGCAGACTGCTCCGCTCTGCCAGCTGCTTGGTGATAGATCTTCAGGCTCTCCCACCACTTAACACAGCACTCAGTGATCTTAGCTTAGTAAGCTTAGCTCTTTTAGTGATTTCAACTTGTAGTAGGAGAGCCCCACTGCCACATGGCCCAACGTGAATTCAGGTCAGCAGCCTCTAGATGGACTCCTAAAGGATTCAAAATTAGCTCTGCTCTTTAACAGTGGAGAGAGGAGGAAGTGCAATTGGTGTTCCAGGCCCTCAAAAGGGGCCCATACCATCAGGTACACACACCAGTCCCCAGCCTCTCTCCCTTCACTGGGTTTAGGAACCCCTGTCCCTTGTCTGGCAAGTACTATTTAATGTAGGTTGAGTCATTTCTGTCATAAAGCAGTCTCATAGTTCCTCATTCACATAATTAAGGTAACAGCCCCTTTTTTTCCTTCCTGCCCCAATAACAAAGAAATTGGGGATTCCACAGTGTGAAAATAACCTTCCCATGCTGCTGTGTGTTATGCTAAGTGGAGTGGGTTTACCAATGCAAATGCACATTCCTAAAATTCCTTTGCCCACTCCTCATAATGTACCACCAGATGTCAGGGTAGGGCTCATCCTGACTCTGCTTACATCTAAAAACCAAGCAGATGCTATGAAAAATATCTAAGGACTATGTAGGACACATGCAAAGGTTAAAACTAGGCAACCCAACTCCCACTCTCCTCTAGAAAGGCTAGGCTTGGGGTGCTCTATTTGACCTCCCCTCCCCCCTCCCCCCAAGATAAGTTACCTAAGTAAATCTGTCTGCTGGCTTTAGGCAGACACCTTTCATTCCCTTCCCCCCTGAATTCCAGAGTCTCTTTCTTCACCGAGGCAATAGGATTTGATCTTACTGTACTGAGTAGCTCCTGAGAAGTGACAAGCAACCTCAACCCCATTAAAGACAAAGCAGGACTTGCATGGTTTGGGCATTTGTCAGTTTTCGCTGTGGTTTTGGAAAGGAGCTATCTTATCGTAAATAAGTAGGGTTTTTTTCCCATAGGGCTTGGGAGCTTTATATGGCAATTGATTCTTACCATCCTTTGAATATTCTGGCTCTAGTTTAGTTTGGTGCCACACTCCAGTGATTCAGGGTCAAATCATTTCAAAACATAAAAAGTAAATTATGAATAATCTGCTGTCCTAAATATCACTATGACAAATGAAGCTACCCTAAGGTATAAATTAGTGCTCAGAACAGAGTCCTCCAGTTTCCAAACACATTCTGAATTGCATGTAATGTTTTCCAAACTTCAGTTTCAGGCCATATGATTTATGCACACACCAATATAAGTCGGTGCTTTCCAGGGGCGGCTCTAGCGTTTTGGCCACGCCAAGCAGTCATGCGTGGGAGGCGCCCCGGAGCCGCGGGAGCAGCGGACCTCCCGCGGGCATGACTGCAGAGGGACCGCTGGCCCCGCGTGGCTCGGCTGTACCCCCCACGGCTGCGGACGGTTCGGGTCCGGTCATCCCGGGGCTCTGATGGACCTCCCGCAGGCATGACTGCGGCAGGTCCGCCGGCCCAGCCTGCCGCCCCTCCTCGGCCTGGAGATTTGGCCGCCCTAGGCACCAGCTTGTTTTGCTGGTGCCTAGAGCCGCCCCTGGTGCTTTCTCAACATGTACAATTCTGTAAACTGGTGTTAATGTCAAGTTTATATTGCTATTAACCAAAATGTATTAAATGGCATACATGATTTAATTTCTTGCTGTACATATTTGCATAGTGTTCACAGATTAATATGATTTACATCTAATAATGTAAATCAGATGTAAAACAATAGCTTCCATTTACAGTGTAAACTTCATTAGTCATGTTCTTACAATGTGTTGAGTAAAACATTAAGCATATAACAAAAATCTTGTCTGGACTGCTATGAAGTGTACAGGAAAAGCAGAATGGTCTATCGGTTGAGCATGGGGCTGGATGATTAGAGCTCCTGAAGTCTAATTCTGTCACTGATTCACTGGGTAGTCTTGGGGACTCATTGAACTTCTGTCATTCTCAGCTTCCACTCTGTAAAATGAATATAGTAATATTTGTGTCCTTCTCTCACAGGGGTATTTTGGGCATGAACTGCTTAACATTTACAAATGGCTGTGTAAGCACCACGGATTCTTATTATGACATGATTTTTAAAAAAAAAAATATTGGTGTGATTAAATTAAGGTATTCAGCAACCTTGTAGATCCATATAGGGAGACCATTTGCATTTCAAAGAAATAAATGACTATGCATGAAACACACAGGACAAAGGTTGTTTATAAGGCACACCTCCTGACAGTGCAGTACAAAACAGTAATGGGGAGAGGTTGGAGCATGATGCAGTTCAAAAAAAAACCCAGCTGGGGAATGGTCCCTTGGGGAACTTTTGTTTTAAAAGCTATAATGATATAAAATCAACATGGCACACATTAAGTGGATTAAAAGCTGGTTAACTGATAGGTCTCAAAATATAATCGTAAATGGAAAGTTGTCATTGAGTGGCTGTTTCTCTAATAGGGTCTTGTAGGGATCAATTCTTGGCCCCTCACTATTTAACATTTTTATAAATAACCTGGAAGAAACCATAGAATCATCACTTATAAAGTCTGCACATGACACAAAAATTGGGGAACTGGTAAATAATGAAGAGAACAGGTCATTGATGTAGAATGATCTGGGTTACTTAGTAAGCTAGACCAACCAAACAATATGCATTTTAATACAGCTAAATGTAAATGTATACATCTAGGTACAATGGAGAGGGCTGCACTTACAGGATATGGTGGGGTGCTATCCTGGGAAGCACTTACTCTGAAAAAGATTTGGGGGGTCATGGTAGATAACCAGCTGAACATGAGCTCCTAGAGAGACATTGTGGCCAAAAGGGCTAATGCAATCTTTGGATGCATAAACAGGGAAATCATAAACAGGAGTACAGAAGTTATTGTAACTCCATTTTTGGCACGGGTATGACTGCCACTAAAATACTGTGTCCAGTTCTGGTGTCCACAAGTCTAAAAGGATGTGCTAATTTGTAGAGGGTTTGTAGAGGGTTCAGAGAATGATTAAAGGATTAGAAAACATGCCATATAGTGATAGACTCAAAGAGCTCAATCTAGTTAGTGTAACAAAACAAGTTAAAGTAAAAAGTTAGTACCTACATGGAAAACAAATATTTGATAATGGGCTCTTCAGTTTAGCAGAGAAAGGTATAACATGATCCAATGGCTGGAAATTGAAGCTAGACAAATTCAGACTGGATATAAGGAAATAAGAAATATATTTTTAAGTCTGAGGCTAATTAACCACTGGAACAATTTATGAAGGATCATGGTGGATTCTCCCTCACTGACAATATTTACATTAAGATTGGAAGTTTTTCTAAAAGGTATGCTCCTGGAGAGGTGAACCGGGGCCAGTGGGAGCCGCAATTGGCTGAACCTGCGGACGTAGCAGGTAAACAAACTGGCCCTGCCCGCGAGGGGGCTTACCCTGGCGAGCTGCGTGCCAAAGGTTGCCAATCCCTGGATTAGAGGATGTCTCAAAATAGAGGACAGATTCTTTCTATGGGCACATAGAAAAGTGTTGTTTTGCCATACTAGAAAATCTAAGTGCTTGTCTACACAGGGAATTGATATTGCTATAAGGGAGGGTGAGAATTTAAAGCACTGTAGTTATACCAGTATAACTCCCTGTGTGGACACTCTTATTCCAGTATAAAATGGCCTTTATCCAGCTTAGTTTAAGCCACTCTGAAAGTGGTTTAATCTCACATGAAAAAAATGCCACTCTTATTCTGGAATAATGGGTATAACCCCTTGTGCAGACACTCTCCTTGTGAGGATACTCTTATCCTCGAATAAATTATACCAGTTTAAGTATAGTGATTTATCTATACCAGTATAATTATATCAAAATAACACACACAAAATTTCTACGCAGACAAATCCTAAATTTTAAAATGAACTGTGGTAAATAAGGGCCAATCCAGAGAGGTAATGAAGATCCTGAAATCCCATGGAAGTTAATAGAATTTAAGGGCACTCAGCAACTTGCTTGAGTCACTCATCACCAAGCAGGACCAGGCTTTAGCAGATTATATTGGATGCAGTGTGTGTGTTGCATATTATAACTGGTTATTGGAATTGCCTCTGGCTTCACAGTATGCTGCACAACAGAAGCAGCAACTATGGCTATGTTATCTCTAGAGGGAATCACTTAACTTTAAAATCAGCAGCCAGAAAACATGAATGGGCTACCAGCAGGATTGGATACTCCACCCAGAGGAGTGCAGTGGGAGCTCTGACTGCTCAGGCCTAGAGTAGGCAGTCAATGATATGAATTTATGAAGGGGTAAGCAGAGTCAGGATGAGCTCTACCCTGACATCTGGTGGTGAAGTATGGGGAGTGTGGAAAGGAATTTCAGGTATTTGCATTGGCACACCCACTCCACCTAGCATAGACCACGGCAGCCTGGGATGGTTATTTTGACAGCTCTGGGATCCCCAATTTCTTTGTTATTGGGGCAGGAGGAATAAAGTGTTGTAAGCCTGATTATGTGAATAAGGAATTATGAGACTGCGTTAGGACAGAGATGTCTCACTATCCATTAAGTAGCACTTGCTAGACAAGGGACATGGGTGCCAAAACCCAGTGAATTGAGAGAGGTTGGGGACTGGTGTGTGTACCTGATGGTATGGACCCCCTTTTGAGGGCCTGGAACATCAATTGCACATCCTCCTCTCTCCACTGTTGAAGAGCAGAGCTAATTTTGAATCCTTTAGGAGTCCATCTAGAGGCTGCTCACCTGAATTCACGTTGGGCCAATGGTGCACCAGCACTGGGGCTCCCCTACTACAAGCTGAAATCACTAAGAGCTGAAATCACTAAAAGAGCTAAGCTTACTGAGCTGAGATCACTGAGTGCTGTGTTAACTAGTGGGGGAGCCTGAAGATCTATTGCTAAGCGGCTGACAGAGTGGAGCAGTTTGCAGCATGTTGGAGCAGCCCATGGAACAGTGAGCGGAGTGGAGTGGTTTGTGGGGACGGCTGGAGTGGCTCACGGGTCGGCTGGAGGAGCGGCACAGCTAGAGGAGTGGAGCCAGTCGTGGTGAAGGCTGCAGCAGAACTCCACGGAGAGGCAGAGCAGTTGGCCCCAGCCCACGTAAGGTGTCCCTTAACACCCTGTGTGCGCCCCCCCCCCCATTTCCACCCAGGCTGGGGGGGTAAAACTCTGCAGATAAACTGTTGAACTCTAGGGTGGCACTGACCAGAGAGAGACTTTTGGGTTGTTGGACTTTGGGGTGATTGGACTTAAGACCCTAAGGGGGAAAGGACATTGCCAAACGTATTTGGAGGTGGATTGTTGTTTTTTTTGCTTATGGTTTGTGTTATAATCTGGTTTGTGGTGTTTCTCCAATGATGATGCCGCATTGTTTCCCTCCTTTATTAAAAGGATTTTGCTACACTCGGACTCAGTGCTTGCGAGTGGGGAAGTATTGCCTCCTAGAGGCGCCCAGGGGGGTGGTATGTAATTGTCCCAGGTCACTGGCTGGGGGCTCAAGCTGGTTTTGCATTGTGTTATTGAAACGGAACCCCTGGATACTGAACCCAGCCCTTGTTGCTGCCAACGGGGCAGAAGGGTTACAAAGGTAAAATGTGTCAAAAACAAAAACATCTCATTGTGCCCTGCCCAGTCCCTTAAACTCTGGCACACTGCAGCAAGCCGAATCCTTTTTAGCCAACAGCACTGTAGGTGCTTTAAAAAGAAAAATAAAATAAATCCATAAGGGAAAAAAGGCACATAAAAGTGCAGTTTAATTTTTGTTTTAGCTTACAAAAGCCTTTTGTTGACCCTGACTGATCTTAGCCTGATCAAATGGAAAACAAATCTCCACAGAAATAATACGGCTATCTTGTCAGGCTCTCCTTTTGGGGCGGGAGGGCACATAAAACTTTAAAGGTATTGTTCTCTGATTCTCCCCTCGCTCCCACTCAGTATACCGAAAAGTGAAAGGAGAGGTCTGGGGGACAAGCATTTAAAACTAGAGCACAACTTCCAGGTTCCTCAGAGAAACTGGAAAGTTAAAAGAAGGTTAAAGAATTATGGTAGAAATGTTAACATGGAGATTCATACCTGGAATTTTGAAAAATGGCTTGGAAATAAACCCAGTTCTAATTTTCAGTTGGGGGCAAAAACATGGTTCTGAGTGGGGTGGAACAGGAGAGTTCAGAGGCCAGGCCTCATTATTCACCCAGTAGAACAACAGGGAAGAAAAACTAAAGGAGTGGGGGGGAAGGGCAGGCCAGCAGCCATGAGCATTTACAACTACATAAATGTAGGAGATTGAGCCAAGGAGAAGAAACAGACCTGCAAGGCTTGGCCTGCTTGATCTTATCACATTTGTCACACAGCAAGAATGAAAACTACAGAAGCAAATGGAAAATCTTCCCTTCAGGGGAAGTGGCAGACTGAGCATTGATGGAAACCTGACTGTCAGAGAGGACAAAGGAGCTAGAAAACCCGTCACTCCTACAGGGGGCAAGGGGGACAGCAGAGTTGCTCTGCCAGAACAAAAGCACAATTATTACTTAAGAAACTGAAGGAAGAAAATAAATGTTAACCCCTTATGTGCCTTCACACACACACTCACAGGTAATTGTACAGTAAGCGGACCAGCAGCTGCTCAAATAAAACACTATGATGGTGACCAAGATAGACAGATTAGACAGGCAGGCAGGAATCTAGCATAAAATTCTCTTTTAACTGAGGTGTCAGACTTCCAGGGAAAAAAATTGTTGTTGTTTTCTTCTGGATTTTTAATAGGTATTTTTATTATTATTGTTTTTCAGCAACAACTAAAGCCACTGGAAAAACAGTGCTGAACAGCAAACTAAAGCATGCCTAGGGCATGAGACAAGTTTTAAAACTTCAATCTCTCTAGTGCAGGGGTTCTCAAACTTCATTGCACTGCGACCCCCTTCTGACAACAAAAATTACTACAGACCCCAGGAGCAGGGACTGAAGCCTGAGCCCACCCACCCGAGCCCCACCGCCCTAGTGAGGGGTCCAAAGCCAAAACTCAAGGGCTTCAGCCCCAGGTGGGAGAGCCTGTAGCCTGAGCCCTACCGCCTTTGGCCATGGGCAGTGGGTCTTGGGCTTTGAGTTTGGCCCCAGACCCCAGCAGGTCTAATGCCAGCCCTGGCAACCCTATTAAACAGGGTCCCGACCCACAGTTTGAGAACTGCTGCTCCAGTGTCCATCTCTTTGAATAATATCACCGAGTCACTGCCCTTCCTGCATTACGACATATTCTTCCCCCACTTTTATATTGCTGTTATTTTATCTACTTGATTATCTGTATTACATTGTTGAAAAAATATTCCCGCTAGCTCTAAGGATGAGATAACTTTATTTTAAGTTTCTAAGAGAAGGAGACTTTTCAAATTTCCAGCTCTGTTTGAGCTGTTCTCTGGATCACAGGCTGTGCTATAGCCAGCCAATCACAATGCACTGCAGTGTGTGGCATCAAGAAGCAATGCCTTTCAGCATGGCTGAAGAGTAATGGTAACAGTAGCACTCAAGCTATGTGACCAGACCAGACTGTTGTGAGAAGGGATCTTACAGCTCAGAGCTAGAGTGTGAAAGAGAAAGAGCAAGCCAAAGGGGCAGAAAGGAGCCAGCTGACAAGAAGGTGAAGATATTCACTTAATAAAAACCTGGGTTTGCTGTCACAAAGCTCTGCCTTTCTTCTTTTTTCTCCATAGCTTCCTAAATGATATATGGTAATTCAACCTAAAGTTACCGAGCTTGATAAACATTCAGTTTTGTAGCAATTACTGGATGATATTCTATGGCCCATGTTATGCAGAAAGTCAGACTAGATGATCTAATGTCCTTTCTGGCCTTAAAATCTCTCAGTATTCCTTTTTTTCCTTCTGTCTTGTTCCTCCAGTATGGGAAGAGCCCCTAATTTTCTATATGTTTGTACAGCACCTAGCACAACAGGGCCCCCAACCTGCCTACCCTCTAGGTGCTACCACAATATAAACTGCAAGGCCATGATCAGTGTTTAGAATTTTTTATTTTAGTTTTTAAACATCTGTAGTTTTAAGGCTGCATTGAAGCGGACCTGCCCAAAGAGTTACTGATCTGCAGCTTGAGACAGTCCTTTTCTTTTCTCTCCTCCCCCACTCCCATCTGTAACGGGTCGGACTCACCCCTGCAGCGCCTCCTACTGGTCGTCCTCGGGAATTAGCTCAGTCCAGTGTCCGGCGTGCCCTCTGCAGGCTGGTGATCCGCCTTCCAGGTACTGGCCCCCGTGTCCCTCCCAGGACCCCGGTGCCCCTTTAACTGGGTCTCCCCCTCCCAGGGGAACCTCCACCCCACTATCCCCACTTTGCCTCAGTGTTGGCTACTGCCCAGTCTCCATCTAGCCCCCGTTCACTGGGGCAGACTGCAGTATCCGCCACTCATCATCGGCAAAGGGGGTTTGGACCTGATGCCTTGGCTTACCCCTGGGTTGCCCTCTGCAACCCCCAGTACCTTTTGGCCTATAGCTAGGCTGCAGCCTGGGGCTTTCCAGGCTGGAGCTCCCCAGCTCCTCAGCCTTTCCCCAGCCCTGTTCCACTCAGGTACCTCTCATCTAGCTCCCTGCAGCCAGGCCCATCTCCCGCTAGAGCTAGAGAGAGACTACGCCCTTCTGCCTTCCCTGGCCTTCTTATGAGGCCCTGGGCTCAGTTTGGGGCGTGGCCCCAGCTGCAGCCACTTCCCCAATCAGTCCAGCCTAAAGGCTGCTTTCTCCAGCCACAGCCCCTTCTCTGGGCTGTTTTTAACCCCCTCAGGGCAGGAGCAGGGTAACCACCCTGCTACACCATCATCGGTAATATCTTCATCTTAGCATGCCCAGTTGAATTCTTCTGTCATTACAGTGGACTGACCTTCTTATGTGAGCATGGGAAGGGCATACCTTGGCCTCAGCTTTGGCAGAAATCTGATGTTGAGAACCTAAAAGTCTGTTCTATAGGGCCAATGCAGTGACACTTTCATGCCCAGAGTTCTGTTTAGTAGCTGCTGGGGCTGGGGCAAGGAGACCCTGTAAATATTTTTGGCAGACAAAAAAAAGTCATTCTGGAAAAATGCATTTCATGAACTGAGCTGAGCTTCAAATAAATTTATAGCTAATATATGTGTGTTCTGCTACCATGAAAGTCTTTATATGACTAATCAGCCCTTGAGGAGCCATAAGCCAACTCTGCTCTGTAGGCTGATCACAGTATGAAACCTCCTTCTTTTCCTTTCTTCACAATTGTTTATTTTAGGCCAATTTATTAATTGGTTTTTAATACTTGCTAATCCGTCATATTCTAAAATGAATATTTGTTTAGAATAAGAAAATGTCTTCACAGCTATATCTGCGTTTAATTTGCAAACAATCTCCAAAATTCAACTCAGATCACTGACTTTTTTTTTTTTTTAATGCCAGCTTTTCTGCCTGAGCCTTCGCATTTCCAGGGAGGCAGCTCATCAAGAACTACATTGACCTTACCTATGAGGAACAGTCCACATGGAGACTAGAAACTCTAGGAGCTTCCCCTTAATTACAGACAGCCCCCCAATCTAAAGCAAATACTCACCAGCAACTACACACCACACAACAAAAACACTAACCCAGGAACCAATCCCTGTAATAAACCCCGTTACCAACTCTGTCCACATATCTATTCAATGGACACCATCATAGGACCTAACTACATCAGCCACACCATCAGGGGCTCGTTCACCTGCACATCTACCAATGTGATATATGCCATCATGTGCCACCAATGTCCCTTTGCCATGTACATTGGCCAAACCAGACAGTCTCTACGCAAAAGAATAAATGGACACAAATCAGACATCAAGAATTATAACGTTCAAAAACCAGTAGGAGAACACTTCAATCTCCCTGGACACTCCCTAGCAGACTTAAAAATGGCAATTCTTCAACAAAAAAACTTCAAAAACAGACTCCAACAAGAAACTGCAGAACTGGAATTACTTTGCAAACTGGACACCATCAAATTATGCCTGAATAAAGACTGGAAGTGGATGGGTCACTACAAAAACTAATTTCCCCCTGCTAATACTCACACCTTCTTGTCAACTGTTTGAAATGGGCCACCTTGATTACATTGGCCTCATTAGCACTACAAAAGTGATTTTTCCTCCCTTGGTATTCACCCCTTCTTGTCAACTGTTGAGAATAGCTCACTTCCATCTAAATTGAATTGGCTTGTTAGCAATGACCCCCCACTTGGTCAGGCAACTCCCATCTTTTCATGTGCTGTGTATTTATACCTGCCTACTGTATTTTCCACTCCATGCACCTGATGAAGTGAGTTTTAGCCCACAAAAGCTTATGCCCAAATAAATGTTAGTCTCTAAGGTGCCACAAGGACTCCTCGTTGTTCTTCCCCTTACTAAGATACCCTGGGAGCATTAACTTGGAGTGGGGGAGCATGACTGGTCCTGTCCATTGGATCAAACATGCACATCATATGGCAAATGTGCTAAGATCAAGCCTTATATTCCAGCTGTGACTTAGCCTCATATTTTGATGTAGCTGTAGATGCTTAGGGCTAGTGGCCTTCCCTTCCCCTGCTCTTTTCATTCCCCCTTAAAAAGTGGCTTCAGCCCCACACTCCAGCACAGATCACCTGAATTCCATATTGATTTGGGGGATTCCACAAAGGCCGTGTTCATAGGTGATGACTCCATGTGTGTTCCCATGCTCAAGCACCCACAGAAAAAAAATAGGGTGTGCTTAGCACCGAGAAGCCAAAGCTTGAGTTTGGAATGTGATGAGTTCTGTGCTCCTCCCAGTTTCTGCCCTTGAGTCAGGAAATTTGTTTATAAACAGAGTCATGGTGATCAAGATAACAAAAGGTTTGTCATCAAGTTAAATTAAGGATCATTATATGATCCTGAAAGCATTGCCAGTTACTCCAGTTAGAAGACAGGAAACAAAGGGTAGGAATAAATGGTCCATTTTCAGAATGGAGAGAAGTAAATAGTGGTGTCCCCCAGGGGTCTGTACTGGGACATGTGCTGTTCAACATATTCATAAATGATCTGCAAAAAGGGGTAGACAGTGAGGTGGCAAAATTTGCAGATGATACAAAATTACTCAAGATAGTTAAGTCTAAAGCAGCTTGCAAAGAGTTACAATTGATCTCACAAAACTGGGTGACTGGGCAACAAAATGCGATGTTAAATGCAAAGTAGTGCACATGGCAAAATATAACTCCAACCATAAATACAAAATGATAGGGCCTAAATTAGCTGCTATGTGTCAAGAAAGAGAGTACTACAAATTTATAAGAATCCTTTTCAATGTGTCTGTGTCATCCTGAACAGTGGAATGCTCATTCTCCAACTTCAGAAGACTTAAAAATTAACTCCAGTCATCAATGGGACACAAGCAACTGAATAAGGTAGCTGTCCTTAACATGCATCTAGACCATACCAGGGAACTTGATGTAAATAAGATTGCTGGCGGTTTCATCCAGAATGCTACAGTGAGACATAATATCTTTAAACTAGGACATTGCTGAAGATAGCTTGTAGGTGATTGCAATGATTTTAATATACTATAATTCATGATAATGTAATTATGTAGTTCATAACAATTTAATCATTATTAAAATAGTAAAGATACCAATGATAGACACATTCAATAACTAGAACAGGGGTTGGCAACCTACGGCACGTGTACCAAAGGTGGCATGCAAGCCAATTTTTGATGGCACGCGGCGGCGGGCTGAGCAGCTTATCCTGCTGCCAGCCTGGGGTTCCAGCTGCTACCCCATTGCCAGCTGGGGTCCCGGCCGCTGGCCCCAATCAGCGCCCGCTGCTGGCCTGGGGACCCCCAGGGAACCCCAGGCTGGCAGCGGGCTGAGCAGGCCGGCAGCTGAGACCACAGCTGGCAGGATCCAGCAGTCGGAACCCCAGAGTGGCAGCGGGCTGAGCCGCTCAGCCCACTGCCAGCCTGGGGTTCTATTCACTCAGCCAGTGGCGTGCTGAGCGGGGCCGACGGCAGGCTGAGTGGCTCAGTCCGCTGCCAGTCTGGGGTGCCAGCAGCACTCAGCGGGGTGCCAGCAGCACTCAGCCTGCTGCCGATCTGGGGTTCCGGCTGCTGGCCCCACTCAGCCTGCTGCCTGCCCTGAGCGAGGCAGGGCCAGCGGCCAGGATCCCGGCTGGCAGGAGCTGGCGGATGGAACCCCAGACCAGCAGCGGGCTGAGCGACAAAGCCTGCTGCCGGTCTGGGGTCCTGGCCACCAGCCCCGCTCAGCCCAGAATGGCAGTGGGCTGAGCAGGGTCTGGGATCCTTGTCTGGGGTTCCAGCCACCAGCCCTGCTCAGCTCGCTGCCGGTCTGGGGTCCAGCTGCTGGCCCTGCTCAGCCCGCTGCCGGTCTGGGTTCCATTAACTGAGCCGGCAGCGGGCTGAGCACGGCCAGTGGCCGGGACCTCAGACCGGCAGCAGGCTGAGCAGCTCAGTCTGCTGCCAGTCTGAGGTCCTGGCTGCTGGCACCACTCAGCCCACTGCCAGCCTGGGGTTCCATTCACCCAGACTGGCAGCGGGCTGAGTGGGGCTGGTGGCTGGAACCCCAGACCGGCAACGGGCTGAGTGGGGCCAGTGGCCGGGACCCCAGACTGGCAGCGGGCTGAGTGGGGCCGGTGTCGGGGACCCCAGACCGGCAGCAGGCTGAGCCACTCAGCCCACTGCCGGTCTGGGGTTCCGTCCGCCCACTCCTACTATCTGGGATCCCGGCCGCCAGCCCCCCCTCAGCCCGCTACCAGCCTGGGGTTCTGCTCACCCAGGCCGGCTGGAGGCTGAGTGGAGCTGCCAGCTGGGACCCCGACTGGCAAGGGACTGGCAGCCGGAACCCCAGACCAGCAGCAGGCTGAGCAGGGCCAGCGGCTGAACCCCAGACAAGTATCCCAGGCAAGGATCACACTAAATTGATAAGATCTGCATTTTAATTTTATTGTAAATGAAGCTTCTTAAATATTTTAAAAACCTTATTTACTTTAAATACAGCAATCGTTTATTTATATAATATAGACAGAGAGAGGGACCCTCTACAAATGTTATAATGTGTTACTGGCACGCGAAACTTTAAGTTACAGTGAACTTGGCACACCACTTCTGAAAGGTTGCCGACCCCTGAACTAGAATATGAAAGAAGTATATAAATATTCTGAAAATAGCCTCCCTGCATCACCAAACTGGCAGAGCCATCTCCCTCCTGCCCCCAAACACACACACCTCTTTAAAAGCACCCACCAGGAAAAACAAAAGTCGGCGCCTGCGGCTTTATATCCCTTGCATCTCTCTCTCCAGGCTCCCTGTAAACATGGTCATACCAGGGCTGTGCTGCAAAGAACCCCCGCTCCTCCAGCCATAGCCTATTGGAAGCAGCATTAAATCAGGTGGCCATAGGCACTGACACTTTTCTGATTTTCTACAGACACTCTCTTAGCATGACAAAATATTACATCATTTAAAGTGTTGATTTTGATTTTGAAAGCCCTAAGGGCCAGATTTTTAAAAGGCATTTAGGCATCTACTGGGATTTTCAAAAGCATCCGGATGTCTAACTTACTTTGAAACCAATGAGACTTAGGCACCTAAATGCATCCATCAAAATATATATCTGTTTTACTCCACTTAAAGTATAAGAATTTTACTTGTTTTTTCAGATATTGACTGCCTGGCTTAAATCATAATTTTTAGATTATATAGTTTTCATATGTAAGACCCTAAAAAAAATCAACATATCATGCTATAAGGATTTGTCTTAAAAAGCTACATCAACTTTGTAGGAAATGTGGTATTCAATTAACAAAGAAGACAAAAAACAGGTTCATCAGATGGCCACTTTTCTATAGTCTGTTTTCTGAACAGTTTCTTTGCCAAAAGAAATTAGTGGCATTAAATTTTATGAATTTCTTGAGGGTCTTTAACATATAGTTTCAATTATTACAGGTTGGTAGGCCAAAATAATATAAGTAATCTTTTATTTCATCTTTTAAAGGTCCCAATATAGCATTCAAGTGTATGGAGCAGTCCTGGAAGAAGCTAAGGTATGACTATATTCAGTAACCGCATCTCTCCC
Organism: Mauremys reevesii; assembly: GCF_016161935.1. Taxonomy (NCBI): domain Eukaryota; kingdom Metazoa; phylum Chordata; order Testudines; family Geoemydidae; genus Mauremys; species Mauremys reevesii. Next base: position 161,596,041 of record NC_052625.1, read on the forward strand.
CTTTCAATCCTATATTCAGCAGCTACATGTGTTCTCTTTTAATGCATAATAAGGTAATAAACCACTAGTCCTCAGTTTGGTCTGTATTGGCTGAAATGATCAAGTTTTGGGCTAAAGTAATTTTTCTAGTGAAATAGCTCAACTGACTTAAAACACACATAGTATATAAACCAAGGTTAATTGGACACATAATGGTTTTTGAGCCATAAGGTGAAGTCTCAAAAAATACAAAGATAAATCCCATACACCAGACTATAGTGCCTGCCATGTTGTAACTGATGTAACACACTGCTCAACATTTCTTTATATGAAAGCCATGCTGGGAAGTGAAGTAGAGCAAATAACGCAATATGCTAAGTGAAACAATAGTTGGTGTGTTAATTGGATAAAGTGCAGTTTAACAGCAGCCATCCCAACCCAGTTAAGAATTAGATTAGGACTGTTATATAGTTTAAAACATTTGTATTTAGCTCTGAAAAAAAGAGCACAAACTATATTAAAACTGATCACAAGCTCTGCAGAGATACCACCTTGATGAACCTATAGAGTATATAGAAACATTTCCTGCAATGCCAGTTTCAAATCTGATTTTTAACTAGAGACTACTAGCTATGCCACTAGTGGGGTGATCTTCCCACAGCCAACTACTGCTGCTTTAGGGCCATAATCCACAAGTGGTTCTGTATCACTAGTGAACAAGGGCCTTACAGTTTTTACTTTTGCCTGTCAACATTTCTTCATTTACTTTTAATTCTTCATATATATTTTGGGCAGTGAAACTAGTCTGATCTGTTTAGTCGGTTTCTATTTGTTGCTATTATGTAAGCAAATCTTTAAATAAAGATAGATGTTTCACTGTTTTGTTTTTTAATGTATTAAAACCATTGTATTCATAGAGGTTATAAAAGGTGGTGTGCGGTATGGCTATGTGTATACATATACAGTATGTGAGGTTCTATATATATATGAAACTGAGGAATCACGGGATACATTAATTTATAATCTCCCTTTCACTGTCTCACCTAATGCATCTTCCACTAAACTTATTCTGACACTTTAAACCGCTGAGCAGGTTCTTAACAGCCCTTACTTATTTCAAATAACATCTGAAAAACTTTGTTGAAAGAATGTTAAGGTTGCAAAATCAATCACTCACAAATTTGGAAATGCCAGAATTAAGGTAGCCCATGCAAACTTAATTCAGCCCTCTGTGTGTATGCATTATGATAGTCTTTAATTACATGATCATGTACTATTTTTTCCACAGTGAATGAGTGAGTAGTAGTTCAATACTTCTTTTTTATCCTCCTCATTCAGTGTGTTGCTCCAGGCCTTTTTTAAACGCACATCATCCAAAGCCTGAATTGAATTCAAAACTGATTTTCCCCAAGCCATTTCTATGGTATTCTCTACCATTTCTGAGTGTTTCACAAACACTAATGAATTTACCTTCGCAACCCCCCTGTGAGATGAAGTGACTAATATGCGCCTTTTACAGCTGACGAACAGACGAAAAGAGAGATTAAGGCCAAAAATGTCAAATAACCAGTGACTTCAGGTGCCCAACTTGAGAAACCTAGGGGCTGTTTTTCAGAGTATTTAGCATTTTTAAGGCACAGAGTATGTTCAAAGCATAGCTCTCACAAACTTCAGCTGCAGATGTGAGCACCAGACACATCTGCAAATCTGGCCCCAGGTATCTCATGCTGGGAACACATAATTCATGATCAACTGTGAACATTTAATAAGTGACCTGCCCAGCATCACCTAAAAATTCTGGGTGCTACAGCTTTGGAATGGTCTCTAGGAGGAACCTCTGCAGCAGTGGTGGGCAACTTGCGACCCGGAGCTGCGAGAAGCTGCGAGGGTTGCAGGGATGTGCTGGCCACCGCTTCCTGCAGCTCCCATTGGCCAGGAACAATGAACCACAGCCACTGGGAGCTGCAGGCAGCTGTGCCTGTGGATGGTCAATGTAAACAAACTGTCTCGTGGTCCACCAACAGATTACCCTGACAGGCAGCAGGTTGCCCACCACTGCTCTGTAGGGGTCTCGCTTTTTCTCCAGGGTAAGGCTTACAGCTTCTCCACCTCCTTAGAATGGAGCTTTGGACCTGCACCACTCCTGCTTCACACCATGAGCTCCGTTCAGCAAGTGCAACTGAGACAGACCTCTGATGGAGATTCGTACGCTCCTCAGGGATTAATGCACCGTGCCCAGCATTTGCAGCAACACTTGCCTGGCATTGTCAAAACAGTAGGGTTTATTCATTAACTGGAACACAGCATAGGAAATCCCTTAGGATAGTATAGAGAACTGAAGGCTAAAGCATAGTCCATTCTGATTAGCCCAGAGCCCAGCCAAGCTGTAGTGAACCCCTGGTTCAAGCTCTGTCAGTCCATCCATCTGACCTCCTTTGTCAGACTCCACATGAGAGCCCTGACTGCCTTCCAGCAGAGAACACTTATCCCCCCCAACCTGATACTTTTCCAGACCTTTGATCTCAACTTGAGGGAATGTTGCTCTGCCCCGCTGCTGAGAGGCAGGGAATCTATAGCCCTCTGGGTCGTCAGTTGCTAGGTATCAATGTCCAGTCAATTAGATTTGTCATTGTCTTCTCAGGGCCTCCATTGATATGGGGATCACAACTCAAACAGCTGGGCACCCCCCCATATCTGTGTTTCTGCCTTCTTGGTTGGACAGAGTATGATATAGCCTCTCTGTCCCAGGCAAACCTTGTTTCATCAAACCTTGGGCTTTTTGCCCCCATATACCTTGTCCAACTGCAGATATTAACTCTCATGTCTCTACGATCCCTTGGAGGAGGTCAACCTCTATCAGCTGCTTCCCCCACTTTGGGTTTACCCAAATCCCACTTCTGTGGTTTCTCCATTGGTTCCCTTTTCCAGGACCCATGCTTAGGCCACTCCACTTTGGGTCTCTTCATACCCAGACTTAGTGTCCACAAACTCAGCTACCAACTGGCCTGCACTCTGCAGATCCTTAGGCTTCCTGTCCACTACCCGCATTTTAAGCTTGCAGGGACAGATCTCAGAGTTGTTCCAACCAAACCAGGTTTTATAAATCCAGTGATACAGGCACCCTTACCCCATTTGTAGAGATATTCTCCCATCAGGGTGGTGGCTGCCATGTAGGTCAGACACTGGATCTTTTGCACATCCTGAAACCTTTTCCTATAAGCCTCAGGGGTCAACTCAAACTTCAGCAGTTGAGTCTTTTCAAACTGTTCACAGTCCCCAGTATCACCTCCATCCATCTGGCCGTAGACCTCTATAACTTTGGGACTGAGTAAGAGGGTGATACAGCAAAGCCAGTCCTCAGAGTCAACCTAGTTCAAATCACAAGCCTTCTCAAAGGCAGTGAGTCAGGCATCTATATCTCTCCCCAGTTAAACTGGGGCAACAATTTGGTATGTAGGTTCCCTGCAGAATTGGCATACCGCTGTCTTTCCCCACTTACCTTCCTGGGGGTCCTCTTGCTCCTCCACGTCTCCATCTCCAGTTCATGCTTTCTCTGCTTCTCCTGGTCCACTAGTCTCCGTTGCTGTAGCTGAAGCTCCTTCACTTTCAGCCCCAACTCCCACCACTTCATATCTATCAATAGGGAACCAGGTCATGAAGACACCCTGCTGGACAGGGACCTGGGTCTTGAGGATACCCTGCTGCTGCTGCTGCCTTCAACACAATCTGACCTTCTTGGAGCCCCGCGTAGGTCTGAAACCCATCCTGTGCACTGTCTGAGGCAGGGGTTCTGTGTAAAAAAACAGTATGTAATTAAAGATTGTGTTCAATGCATTCACACAAGGCGACTGAAGTAAGGGTGCACAGGCAATCTTAATTCTGGAATTTCCTAACTTCTGAGTGCTTGATTTTACAACTTAAATATTCTTTTAAATTTTAGCCTCCTTCATGCTGTCTGGGTACCAAATGGGGACTATTGAGAGAACAGGAGAAATAGTAGCCCGGCTTTCAGTTCCAATGCTTGGCACCACAGTAACCCTGGCAGCCAGAATGAGCAATGGCCTTCTTTGTCCCTGTAGCCCTGGGTTGGAGCATGCTCAGTTGAGGCAGAATCTTACATAATTTAGCTGCCAAACACTAATGAACTCTGGACTGAGTATGTGAAAACTGTTGGATTTTTTGTTTCTTTCAGGTTTATAATTTGGACAAATTTTCAGAGATGGTAAAAGGTACATTCCTGATACCAGTGACCTGCCTGTGAAATGTAAAGCCCTTCCACAAATGTACAGAAGCACTACAGTTTACCACTGGAATGATTCTAAGAAGGGTTTTTTAAACAGAGATAAAACAACATTCACTCCACCCAGTTCTCATAAATGGTTGAATAATTGTAACAAACTTTTCAAACCCCCCAAGTCTTAAAAAAAAAAAAAAAAAAAGAAATAACAGAGCCAGACATCCTTCATGGAAAATTTCAGTCCTAACAGATAAGTTGGCAAATACGTGATTGAAAACAAAAAAAAATTATAATGGAAAGTGGGGGCAATCTTAACTACAAGTGATACTACTGGCACTGTCTATAATAAACCTGACTGAGAAATCACGTAACATTTTTTAACTCATGCACTCTTTGATTTCATGTTCTAACATGTTTAGTGGCCATCTTGTTTCTTCTCCTAAAGCAGGTAAAATCAAAAGATTAAATTGGAAAATTTCTCAAATGATTAAATAACTAATGTTATAGGAATCTTCTGTATAGAAAATGGAAAGTTCAGATTTGAGCTATCTAGATGGATATATAGTAAGCATCTAGTACCATGTAGAAAGGTAGAGTCAGACCAACACACGCTGTCTGATCATATTTTAGGCCTGAATATAGATATGATCTGTGGCAGCATTATAAATTATAGAAATATTAAACAGGTTAAAAACCTAATACATTCCACAAATACTAGACAGCTCAGGCTAAGGGCATTGCCATGCATCTGATGAAGCGGGTTTTAGCCCATGGAAGTTTATGCCCAAATAAATTTGTTAGTCTCTAAGGTGCCACAAGAATTCCTCATTGTTAAGGGCATTGCAGTTATTGCTGACTTTACAGAAACATTAATTCTCTCATTCCTTTACCTTAATAATGTCAAGACAGACACAATAAAATTGCTATTGAGTCCTGACAAAAATACCAAAAAAGAATCAAAAGTAGTGGAACTTTTGATAATAACACTATCTGGTCCCCAATACCACAAGAGAATCAAGAAAGTGGCAAAGAATCTGGAAAGATACCATATGTAAAAAGAATACAATCATTTTTTTCAGATCTAAGAACTGCAACATAAAATGGAAGAAGGGAACTTTTATTTGTCAAGTAAGCTTTTATGAAGGAGACAGTAGTACATGAAAACATCTTCCCAAGTAAATTCCAGCTCTCACACAAAGAATCATTTGCAAAACATTACAGGGACATTGACATGTGGTTTAAACCTAAATGGGACCTAAGAGGGGAAGTTTTGTAGTTAAAACACAAGCTTCCCTTCCCCTCCACTTCTATTTTAAGAGCTTCCAGAAAACTGCTGCTGCTGCATGGAACCTCTTCCTTCCCTCTCCCTCTCTGCAGCTGCCCCAGCAACTGAGTCAATGCTGGCCCTGAATGTTCAGCCACTACCTCCTCTATTCAAACCTAGTACAATGGGCTTAGTGTTGAACTCTTACTCTATAATGGAATGCAGTGGAACAGCAGCCCTGAGTGGGGTAATTTCTGCCTGATGCATGTCTGGTCTCAGTACAGGCACAGCTACTGCTGTGCTGGAAGGATCTAAACAGAGAATGAAAAGGTGGCCCACAACTAAATGCAGGGAAAGAAGTGCCAGAGAGCCTGGCAGGGATACCAGGGTATGTGATCAGCCTAAAAAAAGTTACTGAGGTGATAAGTGCATAATCTCTGTACTGATCATAGATATAATCTGAAACAAAAAAAATAAAAATTACACTGCAAATCTAAGGCAATGCATCACTTGAGAGAAGAGAGATGCTAAGCAACATGATTTCTCATGACACCACTGTTTCAATATGTAGCCTGGTTTTCCTCCTTTCCACACCACACACAAAATCCTTTAGGAAAATAGCAGGCACTGCTCATAACACAGCGTCAGGGCTTGCTTGTTAGTTCGGGGTTACATTTTGTACCTGTAACCATGCTAGTGGTTCGGATACGGCTTCACTATAGTGATGCCCCAAATAGCTGTCAGCCAAGTGAGGTAGAATGACTATCTGCAAATAAGTCATCATTTAGGGGATAGCAACATTGAGAACAGCAGTTAACCAACAGCTCCACCAACTGTAGTAAGAAAGCAGCAGAAATGCAAACTGAGCTGGCCATCACATTGCTCTCCAGGCTCGTTTTGATATCTGACATGCTTTGCAGCTTCGCAGCACTGGCAAGTTAGGAGGGGGGGTGTTTGTTTGTTTGCTTGTTTGTAACAAAAGGTGTTAGGAATGTACTAGCAAAAATGCATGAGTATGAATAAGACAAAACAACTCCTACCACACCAACATTTGCAAGAAATCATACATAAGTAAACAAAAAATATCATTAGGAACTAGTTAACGTTGAAAGTGTATATCAATGGAGTCTACCGAACAGCCAGCAACTGTGAATGGACAGGAGAATAAACCCACCTCAACAATGTGAAGGTTGGAAATGAAAAGTTAAGGGATGCAGCCAGTTTATATATTTTGTCTTTTTTTTAACTATCATCCCAGCCCCCTATATCCAGGTCCATGCCCCTCCTCGTCCCCTAGCCCCTTTCTATGCTCTCACTTCACACCCTTTCCCAGAGCCCCGCTTGCCACATTTCACTCTGGTTTCTCACCTTTCTCCTCCTCTACACGCCATATCGCCACTATAGCCACCAGCTGGAGAAAAACAGCAGTTGATATTTAGTAACATTTATCCCTTTTCAGCAACTGGCCCAAACCTGTGAGACTGGCTTCCAGAAGAGAAGATCTTTCAGTTAGAGCTGGGCAAAAAATTTAGACAAAACCTTTTATTTTTATTTTTATTTTTTTTGGAGCCATAAAATAGAGATTTGGGTTGATCAAATCATTTTGCATATTCATGTTATGAACCATTTTCCCCTCAAGAAAAATTCTGAAAAAGTCAAACCATTTTGTTTTGACATTATCAAAACTCAACATTTCAACTTGTCAATTTGAAATAACTTTTTGTTTCATAATTTACTTCAGTTTTACTTTTTTAAATAAACAATTCCACCAGGAGTTTCTAAAAACAGCTCAATTATGAAATATTTTGTTTCTGATTGAGTAAAATATTTCATTTCACCCAAAATGATTTTTTGTCCATTTTTTTCAGTATGGCCCATAAATTGGGAAATCAGGTATTCTCACAGCTTTCCATTCAACCTCAGTAACTCACCTTCCCACAGAATCCCATCAAAACAACATACCACCACCACTCAGCAAAATTATGTTGCCAAATGATGAAAGAGTGAGAGTAATTCATTTAACACAGTGTGAATCCAGGTATCACAGTGATGAGAGAGAGAGAGAGAGAGAGAGAGTGCCTGTCTGCACATATTTTCATGAAAGTAAATGCAACCACTCTGTGTGGATAGATGCTATATTTAAACTATATGTGGGTAATACTTGCTTAGACCTTTGCTTTGTTTGATGTTATAATTTAAAGGTTTATTCTTCCTTCAATGTGTGCAAGTTATTCCCATTGTTTTTCACTCTGGATGTACCTTGTACACTGGGCTGATTGCAGCTTTTTCTGTCACCAAGAGGGCAATTCTAACATACTAGTTACAACTAACAAAGGAATGGCAACGCTTCTAAAATATAGTGCTAGGTGTGTTGGAATATACCTGCTTATTATGGTGTTAATAATAGAACTGTACATGTGAAGCTGTCATGGAAGAACAGGATACTACAGGATCTAATTCATGATCAATACTCAACTACTTTTCATCACCCAGTTTACCTGCTAAAACAGTAGCTCATCAGTGAGATAACCTGGCACATGTATAGTGTGGAAGTAAATGAAATTCTTAAAGTAAATGAAGGGTCATATTATACCCCTTTAAAAAGCAAAGGGATTAAGCTAAAAGGTCAGTGGATCTGTGCTTGAAGGCCGTCAAAAGTCTCTCAGATTATCCCCTTCCACCCATGTAGATTTCACTGTCAAGAGCTGGCTGACAGACTGGTCTGGAACTCCATGCTTCAGAAACACACGGTCAGTGTGTAGCTAATACAGGACCCTATCCTTTGAGTTAAGATTTTGCAAATACAAGATTCTTTGGTGTCTGGCCTTAAAAGCACACAGCAGGCTCCTTAGTAATTCTGTTACCTGAAAGCCTGCTTATCTTCCTAACAGGAAATATCATTATCTGAAACATACTTATGATTGTGCTAAGAGAGCAGAGTCTGCATGTATAAATTGAAAGTATTTCACAATGGATCATCTCCATTTAGTAAAAAGGCCTCATCTCATATATAGAAGTAAGTCTAAGTAGCATAATATTGGAGTCATCGCAATGTTTTGTATCTACATCTGTAAAAGGATTGCATGATCTTTTGTCACGACAGCAGTGTAATAATTAGACTATTTCCAAACACTGAGTTCTATAGCCTCACAAAACTCTGTATATAACTGTTATGCACTGCAGGTTTACGCAATATAGAGGTTGCAGGATTTTAATTTCAGTAGGCTTCAAATGCTCATGGGGCAGCTCTTCAGTTGGTGTCAATTGTCATAGCTTCATTGACTTCAAGCTGAGAATCTGTCTCATGAATTGGTTGTGTTAGGTTACTTAGGCTCTGTCACAAAAGAAGTAGGCTAAGACATCACACAACCCTGGTATGCACATTCAAAAAAAATCTTGTGTGTGACATGGTGTCTGATATGCAACCTCATTTTGAATAAACAACTTTCATTATTACAGAGACAAAGTGGGTGAGGTAATATCTTCAGCTTTGTGTAAGCTTGAAAGCTTCTCCCTCTCACCAACAGAAGTTGGCCCAATAAAATGTTACCTCATCCACCTTGTCTTGCTAATATCCCGGGACCAACACGGTAGACAACTTTCATTATTGTGTATTCAATCATACACAGTGCTGCAAAATAAAACCAGCAGTAAATATTATTCTACATTAATTGTCATCTATTCATGCTTAGAAATGCTTCTGTTTCTTTGGAAATTTCAAAATGCTGATCCAGAGGAAAATGAGGACAATTTGCTTTTACATAAAAAACAATACTGGAGCAAAGTTATATCTGCTAAAGAAGACATATTTTTGTTTTCACGCAATTCATTCATTGCTTTACAAAGACATAATCGTCCAGATAGTGTCACAAATCCACCCAGATGTGCCTGGGTGCTGTTTTTCATATGGATCTCTGATTTAGCTGACAGATATGTAAAAAAGCCACATGTAGCAACACAATTCCACAGTGACCACACATGTGCAGATGCTAGGGAACACATTATTACAGCTAAGAACAGTGTAAGTTAAAGCTCAAAAGGTTTCCCCCTGCCTTGCCGCTCTCCGAGGTTATTCCATGACTCAGAGTTGTATTTTTAGGATTCCACCTCTTTACTGGGCTTTCATAAACACCAACTTCAAAACACAAATTTCAAGCACAGCACGGTTAAAGGCTCGCAAGGATCGTCCCCTGCTGCAAAACATTACGCCTGCTATAGACGATGCTGAGCAATAGGCAGCTACGTGTCCACTTGGGCAACAAAGTCAGTTCACCTCAGTTCCTCAGCAATGGACTGCCACAAGGCTCAGTACTCACACAAACGCTTTTCAATGTTTACACGAGTGGCATGTCTCCAATGAAGTTGTGCAAATTTGCATATGCGGATGATCTTGCCCTGGCAATCCAAGCAGCCACCTTCAGTGACATCAAGTTCACTTTGAACAGGAACCTAAACACCATGGAGGAATCTTTCCAGAAATGGAGGCTCAAACCAAATCCAAATTATAATGTTATAGAAGAATTCTGAAAAAATCATGGCACCCACATAACCAATGAAAAAGTATTGGAGATGATTGGAACTCAGCAAACACTAGTCAGAGATCTTACACAAAGAGAGTTGATTTGCAGGGCACATTTTAACAGGTTCAGTGGACAATGCTGTTTATAGGCACTGGAAAGGAAAATAGATGGCATCAGAAAAAGATCTTGGATGGACAATTTGGTATGCTGGTGATATTCATCCACAAAGACATTAGCAGAGGATCATATAGAGTGGGATACCATGGTGGGAAATCTCCAATAATGAAGATGCCACATAAGATGATGTCTGGATCCCCAAGTATTCTTGCGTTTGTCTGGCTAGTTGTGCAATTTTCTGCAACTATTCCACCTGCTCCTGCAAAAATGCAAGTTTACTGATATAGACAGAGAAAGACCAGGAGCATGATGTGACAAACACTTACTACAGGGCATGGTGTTTACTACTGTAAATAATCCCATCAAAGCCATGGCACTAAGCACATGCCCAGCAGTAAGCGTTTACAGGGTTGGGCCCCAGGTCATTCTCTGTCTTCATCAGTAAAGTTGTATGTCATGAATAGCTGTCTCATATCATAGGCAGAGCTACTTTCACCCTAGTTTCTCGTTCATCTGTCAAAACACATAGACTTCACATTCTCTGTTGTGTTTAAGGGTAAAGTCCAGAAGGTAGGCAGGGCATCAAATCTTAACCTAGCACATTTTTGTTGTCTCTCACTACAGATCTGAAAAATGTCATGAAATGTATTATCTGTGCAAAGACAAGATTTGCAGTATTAAGAGCCACTCAGACATAAGCCACTTACTACCCAACCTACCACTATTAATGTCTTGAGAAAAGCATTTCTTATGACAACTGGCAGCAGGATTCCTCTTTGACCTTAGGTACTGCATAAGGTCAGTTGCCGGCTCTCTACTGAGGTAAATTTCACTCTATGTGTCAGTTTCTATGGACATGTTGTTCTGAGGCACAGGAAGCAGCAAGGTCTGGAGGAACAAGTACAGGCTTGGGAGTCAGAGAGTCCTGTACTGATTCATTGTGTGGTCTTAGGTAAATACCTTCATTTCTCTGCCTTAATTTCCCCATCTGTGAAGTAAGAACAATAATATTCACTGACTTCACAGGGATGCTGTGAGAATGAATGAAGGGTTGTGGTGATGCAAGTTGCTAATAGCGCCTTATGCCAGGGGTCCTCAGCCAGTTAGTGCAGACAACAAAAACCATTAATACTCCTACAACAGCAGTTCTCAAACTGTGGGTCGGGACCCCAATGTGGGTCGGGACCCAATTATAATGGGGTCACCAGGGCTGGCTCAGACTTGTTGGCGCCTGGGGCCGGGGCCAAAGCCAAAGGCTGAGTCCCACTACCTGGGACGAAAGCGAAAGCCCAAGGGCCTCAGCCCTGGGTGGCAGGGCTCAGGTTACAGGCTGCCTGCCTGGGGCTGAAGCCCTTGGGCTTCAGCTTTGCCCCCAGCCTGCCCAGAATGGTGGGGCTCGGGCTTTGGCCCTGCCACCCAGGGTAGCTGGGCTCAGGCTTCAGTCCCCCCTCCTGGGGTCATGTAATATATTTTGTTGTCAGAAGGAGGTCACGGTGCAATGAAGTTTGAGAACCTCTGTCCTAGAACAGACCCAGTGGGGAACAGCAACAAAATTGAGTTTAGAAAAGTACCAAATTAGAAGGTATAAAGCTGTGACTTCAATGATATTGCTTTAAAATGAGGCATCAATTTCTTTTGGCCCCACTGAAACTGTTCTGGAGGAACTCAATGCATTACATCTCTTGAACGTTCTTTAAAAGTTTTGGTGAAATCCATGATGTTAATAATTTACCTGAGGCAGTGCTTAATTTGTGCCAGGGTTTGCCACGGCTGAGCCCAGGCACCTCTAGGCTTGGCAGTTCATGGCCCTTGCACCTTGGGGCTTGCTGCATCAGTTATGAATGTAAAAAATTTTCTTTCGCCTCAGCACCTTTTTCATTACAAATTAAGGACTGACCTGAGGCCAGATTTCTCAAAGGCATTCACAGTGATTTTGATTCTGAATGGATACTCAAAGAAATCAGAAGAGAGACTTATTTGTGCAGGACATTTGAATCAACATTATCAAATCTATAAACAATATAATTTTTCTGTTTGTCATGTTTCTCTTACACCTTACATTTACTATCACCAATCAGCCTTCATTTTTATAGAGAAGTACAAAATGTGATAGGTATTATCAAGAAGAAAAAAAACAAGAACAATTGAGGCACTCTATCAAAGCCTGTCATATTTTAGCTGAGTTTCAGCAGAAATAACAACAACAAAATGTGCCAACACCAGCAACTGAAGCAAAATGTATTTACAAGATAAAGCTTAGCGTTCTCCATGCTAAAGCACCCACTTGAACAGATGAAGAGTATACGTGATTATTGCTCAGAGCATGTGGCTGATGAGAAGGTATTACTAGAGTCTCAACATTGGGCAGTAATTGAAAATGTCTGTCTCATTCTCAGTCCCTTTGAGACAGGCCAGCTGTGAAGTGTCTTCTGACTCTGCCATTCTGGGCCAAGTCATTCTCCTCATTAGCTTCCTTGAATACCACCTGTCCATGTTTAGGAATTATTCTGAAGTAAACAAAAAAACAGTACCACACCGCTCTCTTGTTAAAGGTATAGATGCAAACTTTACTGAGTATGAGAAATTTAGCTGCAGGCTTTGCAGCCTGAGCTTTATCCTGTATAATGGCCATTCTCCTGTCTTTAATTCTTGCTTCCTGATTTTGTAAAACTAGAAATTATTAGATCACATTTTTCCTGTTGATTATTGAATGTATTGATGCTGTAATGCATTGTTGTAAAGTAAATACTATATACTATTCCATGACACAGTTAATACAGTGACATTGTTTCATCATGGGGGGGGAATTTTCAGACTGTTAATGGGAGTTGCTCATTTAATTTGCCAACCTGAAAACCTACCCTGTGATATTTCGTCTTTCTTACCCTCTTCTGTACATTCAAGTAGATGATTTAGGAAGTAAGGGGCAGATTCTCAGCTGATGTAAATTGTCATAGCTCCATTAGCTTTTGTAGAGCTGTGACAATTCACACCAGTGGAAGATCCGCCCTGACTCTGCAATCTGTTTCTGAATCTTCCATTGCCTTCATTGTAAGCTCCCAACATGATTTGACTACAGACTTGTAATCTAAAGCAATTACAGATTTCCCCACAGACACATAAATTCTATCCAGCAATTCCAGTACTGTGGTATTTTCAGTTTGTTGTATGGGGATGGATCTGAAGATCTATAATCAATGTCCCAATTATCCAGGCTGAGTTTTGAAGTCTTCTAGAGGTGTCCCTTCCCCCATCTCCCACTGATTTTCTTGGTTTCTCCTGTGAATTTTTGGGATGGGTCAGTTCTGACAATCTCATGGATGTCCGGGTAGAGAGATTTCTGATTCTTGTGATAACGGAAATAGTTGTACGGGAAGGTGCTCTCCACTTTATACATTCCCCATATGCCTCTTGCACAGAGCAGACCTTTGCATCTCTGCCGGAAGCTGATTTTACAATAAAGCTGCTTTCCTGTACTAAGGAATCAGACAAAGCGTTCCGAGTCTGACAGCCATCAGACTGGGCATCGCTGACTTGGAGCTGCACATCTGCAAGTATAGTGTTAGAAGCTAGTTACCATGTGCACAGGATCCTAGCATAGAATAACATAAAATCCTAATAAATAATTCCATACATTATATACAATAAAATTTATTATCATACTGCAGAACACATAGGCATATTGTGGAGGAGGGATAGCTCAGTGGTTTGAGCATTGGCCTGATAAACCCAGAGTTGTAACTTCAATCCTTGAGGGGGCCACTTAGAGATCTGGGGCAAAATCAGTACTTGGTCCTGCTAGTGAAGGCAGAGGGCTGGACTCAATAACCTTTCAGGGTCCCTTCCAGTTCTATGAGATAGATATATCTCATTCATTCTAATCCCTGTACTGGTTAAATACCCCTTTCACTATAATTTTGCCTATAGTGGGATGTTATAAACCCAGTTAGATGGTACCAGGAGTAAGAAGCAGCGGGGGGTGAGTGAAGGAAATATGTTTTAAATCAGAGGATATTTTATTTCATTAATTGGTCACAGTATTTACTACATCATCTCAGTAATTTATAAGAAATGTAGGTAATGCACTTGGGATCCCACATGCAGTGCTTCAGTTCCAGAAGCATTCAGCTCATCTACACAGTTCTGTAGCCCAGCAGTCCCCCTTACACAATTCATATAGTCCTCAGCCTCACTCTCTGTTCCCTGCCCTGAGTACTAGGAATGAACCAAAGGGTAACGAGGACATCACCCAGGGGAGGGTCCAGAGAGACTTTGGGGTACACCAAGCAAGAGAATAAGAATGAATCTTCAGAGGTCTTAGGTCCCAGCCATTGTGAGCCCAGCAGTCTCAGAGCAGCAAGGAAAGTTCTCTGTCTGCCTTTGGGGTTTGTGGGCAGCAAGGGCAGCACATAAGGCCCATCTCAAAGGTTAAACAATTTATTGTTCATGTCCATGAAAGCACATGGACCTTGGGAACAATTCCTTTTCTACAGCCCTGATGCGCATTGAAATATAAAATACATGACTTCCGGTTTTAAAGCCTTGCCTGTCTCAGAAAAATGTGCAGAAGAAATATTTGACACATTCAAAAATAAACAGCTGGCGGGATGAAGAGGAGGGTTGTGCAGGGATTACTCATTACAGGAGCAGCAATTTAAAACCTAAATAATTAAAGAAAAATCAGTCATTGAGCAATTAGCTCAAAGCCAAGGGGCAATGAGAGGGGAGGGGGGAGTTGGGGCTTTATTAAAAATATGCCAACAGCAGCTGGCTATTATTAGAAAGTTAGTTTCTAATACACCAGTTACGATTGGCTAGATTTTGGACTGGGGCCATAGCCAGGAACAGCATATATCTGTGCAGCTCCAGGAACACCCCAGGGTGTAGGATTCCCAGAAAGGGAATTCACCACTTGAGTATAATAGCTGTAAAGGACTACATACCCCTTCCCAGGCTGGCCAGCATGTAGTGAGGAAAGAGCCATGATTGTATTCACTCCTCACCACATGCCCACATGCTCTGCAGGAAGAAGTAAGTCCCACTTACCCCTGCACAGCCAGCTAAAGTTTTCCAAGTGGACCATGTAGAGTTGCAAGGTTTTCTTACTCACCTTTATTCCTTTGCAATGGGCAGGGAGTCCAAGTCCCAGCTGAGCACTATAAGAATACCTGATTTTTATTGTATTCCTATACTGTCTCATATTCAAGGAGCATTAGGGATAAAAACCCTTTGAATTGTGTTGATTTTTATGCATCCCCTTACACCAATCTTTTGGGTATTTCTGGAAAATCCACATTTGTCAAGGTGTCTAACTGAGCTGCTGGATTAGCATGTCTGAAAGAGAAGCAGATGAAATCCAGCTGGCAGTTTAAAATCCAAAATTAAAATGCTAAGATATTTGTCATCCTCATGAAAATCCAAAAGTTCATGTAAGCATATATATCTGACGACATCTTAACAACATCATAAGTTCTCCATCTTAATGGTTACAAAGGGAACAGCATGAAAGTCTCTGTAGATACAAGAGATCCATAACTGTGACTTTTTTTTTTTGCTTCGCATTAGAGATGTACAGAGATAACTATACAAACCAAGCATTCAGCTGAATGAGCTGAGATTTCCAGAGGAAAGAAAAAAAAGAAAGAGTTGTTTTTATTTAAAAAAAATCCTTTTAGTTTCTCTTCATGCTAGACCTATTTCTTTACCTCCTCATTAACCAGCCTCCACAGCCTCCAGATCAGGGGTGGATTTCAGGAAGCAAAGCCAGTGGGAGCGTATGAACAAGGAGACCTAAGTACTCCCCTGCAGAGTAGAAGGACAAAGTAGTGGAGAGGTAGAAATTAAAAGGAGTAAAGTAGAGGCTGGAAAGGAAGCTGTGAGTTGAGAAGACAGAGCACATCTGGACAGGGGATATTTAGCAGCCTTTGAGCCATCCACAAAATCCAACTGCTAGTTTGCTAGACTTTTATGCACAGTTATGTGCATAAATATCATATGTTAGCTGTGGGGTATTTGGGCATTAGGCCTTCTAGGAATGAATACAAAATAATAAATTTACTAGACCTCCGTTCTTTTGATTTTTTCCTTATATCTTCTATCCCCTTGGTACACATGTTTGAATCAATGAACATGAATCAATTTACCAGCACGTAGTTAATAATTGTGGGAATTCCAGATGTGAATTATAAAACAACATGTTGCTACATATTTTACAGCAATAGGTTAATAGAATTAATGTTTATAAAAACTATCTGTAAAACTTTCTTCCTGTAGAGAAAAACAGGTATCTTTCTACCACCTGCAATACTCCCATCAGCTGATAGAAATGCAAAGTTAAACAACAGAACCTCCTTTAATTTCACAGTCTGTGATTCCTTCATAAAACTTCTAAAGATCAATTATGTCCTATCAATGTTAAATCTAAGCTGAACTAAGTGATTTATGCATAAATAGCTTCATACACTGAACCACTGCAGCGCAAGTAACTTATCTATATTAAATATGAACTCAAAGGATTGTTATTTTGGCATTATTTTAAAATCAGCCATTATGTTTTTCGTTTGGATACTTTACATATTCTGTTCTAGAGGTATTCCATTATATGTTGCAGAAGTATAGCTTTGTGTGGTTTTCAGAGGACTGCATAGCTGAAATAAGCACAGAGCTACGGTTTCTAGATAGGTCTGTGTGACAAAGTGTATGAAGTGAAATAAGCAGAACACATTTTCAAAGCTACCTTCAATAGCTAAGGTTTATCTCACAGTGTCAGTTGGGTTTGATGAGAAGGAAAGGTACATTTATTTCCATTTACAATGGAAAATAGATAAGGCACTTGCACTACACCGATACTGTAAGCATATAATCGAGTGTATCCAGCAATATTTGCACAATAAAGCTCTCAAAATACCCATCCCATCCATTCTTTTCATGGAAGACCCAGTAGAATGGCTAGATGGAAAAACAATGAGAGAAGAAATTTTAGGGACATTGCTTTTCCAAAATGCTGCTTAGAAGCTTTGACATGTAAAGCCCAATATTCAAATCTGGCCAGCTTATTAGTATGCCAAATGTACAATTCGCGTGCACAGAATTACAGGTTTATGAAACTACAAATTGTGGACTACAAACTCCCGCATGTTGGGAGAACTTCCTGGTTCCTGCCAGAAATTACCCTCTGCCCTCCTAGCAGGAAGGAAGTTTCAGCACTGAAGCTAGGAGCATAAGGCAACCAGAGGAGGCTGCTGGACTGTAGTCCTGTTTGATGTTTCCTTACAGAATAAAAATTTGTTCCTGGTGGTTTGGCTGAGTGGGTCTGGTCTGAAGTGAATAAAAACTGGCACACAACACAGAGCATATTGAGAAATCTCAGGCCCAAGCCCCCAAAATTAGGTAATTCTGCCTTGTGGCTTTTTACACATCTTCAATGACCCCCATACTGAGAGGGTGAACAGGAGTGAGGTTACATAGTAAGGAGATCATGCTGGGATTTTTTTTTTCAGTGAATTAGTACAAATGCAGATTCATAGATAAACTCTTAACAGGTGAACGAGAACTATGCTTATAGAGGCTATTTAATTAGGTAGTAGAATGAGGACATATTTAGGTTCTGCTGTAAACCAGACTCAAATGAGCACACAATTAAAAAAGCTGACATAGAGAAATCGTATTAAAGCGAAGACAGATCAAGGAAATATCTAGTCAGCCAACATCTGGCATTGTACAGCATCTACATTCCTAAATCCTTGTCATACTCTTAGCCCTACTGTCATCCAGCAGAATAAATGAATTGAAGTGTATCTCTAAAATACTCCTGTCGAGACAATCAGATTACTGGAAGTGTACTACTGGAGCACACAGCAGCAATAATAAGCTTACTGTGCATCTACACCTATTATCTGCAATTACAAGGAGAAGCAGTAGCAACATGGTTTCATCCTATAAAGCCACTGTGGAAAAAGAGAGTGGATTATGCTACCAGCCTTTGGATGAGTGTTTGTGTAAGAGAGCGAGAAACTAGTGAATATGTTCACTGGCACCTAAATTATTATTATTTGTATTACAGTAGCAAGGCTGAAGCCCTGCTTGGGTAGTTTACTATACAGGCACATAGAAAGCCCTGAAAAGGTTGCAATCTAAGGCCCCAATCCTACATACAAGCACCTGCTTGACTTTAAGCATAAGGATAGTCTTACTGAAGCAAAGAGGATTACTCACATGCTTGAAGTGACTCGTACACATGAGTGTTTGCAAGATAAGTGTGTAATTTAAGACAAGATGTGAGTGTAACAGGAGGGAAGGGTGGACAAGGGTACTGAGAGACTCTAAAGAGCATATGTTTAGCATAGGCTATACATGTTTAAATGCGTTAAAAGTTCTTTTAAACTCAACAGGTCTCTGGACAGGTGCAGAGTAAGCTATTGGGGCAGGGACCATCTCTTTGTTATGTTTGTACAGTACCTAGCACAATGGTGCAATGCATAGGAGTACATGCAACATATAATATGTACAACTAAAATAAATGAGCAATTATATTCATTCTATTCTTATACCTGGAGGCTGTTCTACATTATGCCAGGGGAGGGGATCATCATGCAGTTGCCTCAGGGCATAAGGCCACCTTTGCACCACTCCTCTCTGAGCTGTGTTGTATGCAAACGGCCAGATCTCAGGATCTGGCCATTTGGGTTTACTGAAAGAAGTTGTGATATTTTACTATGCTTAGAATGTAATACCATGGTAAGTTATTTAAACACCCTACGAAGGGAGTGGTCAAATTTTTTCTGTGCAAAACCCTTTTCAGCGGACAATTATGACTCCAAGTTACTGAAATTTCTGTGGAAAGTGTCTGCTTTCCTTGAAAAATTTCAAAGACACTGAAACCCCCCAAATTCCCATGGAAAATTAAGAAAATGGAAAAAAATCATTTTCATCAAAAATTTTCCCATGGGATCAAAAACACCATTTCCCAACCTGCTTTAGCCATAAGAGTAATCTTTCCTTTTTAATATCAACTCCACTATAATGGAAATTCATTATTAGTCACATGACATAGCAAAGCTACTATAGTTCATTCCAGCTCAGCTACATGCATTACTGAAAGAAGCAGATGTTTTGTTCCTGGTTAATTTGTGATTAAATCACACTGTGTGTATTTCAGTTTTTAATCAGTGAGAGTATGAACAATGTATTCTTTGCAAAACCCACAAAGTAAGAACAAGCTGCATATCCACCTACAGTGTTTTTCAGAGACTTTCTCAGCTATGTAATTAAATTCTTTGTGCACACAATTCTTATATATTTTCATGTTTTATTGATCATTCCAAACCTAATTTTGTGAGTGGATATTACCAATTGATAATTACCTATTGATATGATAGTTTCTAGATGCTGATTTAAAAAACCATGCTCAAATACACACAGTTCATAGGACTATACACTTCTGTACATTTTTATACAGCTTTTGGAGAATTATCATAGAAGTGTCGAACTGGAAGGGACCTCAGTAGGTCATCTAGTCCAGTACCCTGCACACAAAGCAGGCCTAAGTAATAACTAGAATAGAATCATAGAATATCAGGATTGGAAAGGACATCAGGAGGTCATCTAGTCCAACCCCCTGCTCAAAGCAGGACCAATCCCCAACTAAATCATCCCAGCCAGGGCTTTGTCAAGCCTGACCTTAAAAACCTCTAAGAAAGGAGATTCCACCACCTCCCTAGGTAATCCATTCTATTATTAGTATAACTTGCTATTAATTCTCTTATATTGGTATAAAAACTCTTAAATCTCAAATGTTGCAGATTTTCAACACCCTCCTTGTTGTTTTTGTTTTCCTAATGTCCAATCTAAGGAAGTCTTTCCTAAATCAATCATCTTTTAAACCTCCCATGGTCAATTTAGCCCCCTTTCTGGAACAATTCCAGAGGTTCCTCCCTCAATTTTTTTCCTCCTCCTTGTAACAACCTTATCCCCCTTGAAAATCTCTTCTCAAGACAAAACAAACACAACAAACACAATTTTTTTTTTTCTCTCTTTTCATGTTTTCCCTTTTTTTTTGTTTTTTTTGTTTGTTTTTTTCTTCTTTCTTTCTTCAATTTGTCTTCTCTTTTCTGAATGACTGGACACCCAGATTGATATATCCCTGATACTAAGCCTGAGTGCTCAAGAGGAAGAGTGGAAACTACTACTATGTTTCATTACTAACACTCACTCCTATGAAATTTTTTTTTTTTTTTTTTTTTTTTTGTTACACAGTTACACAGCTCATTTTAGCTTGTGATCCACTGACCCCCCCCCCCCTTTCCACTTTTCCTCTCCACTAGGCAGTCATTTTTCCCATTGTGTGTGTGTTTGATTATTTTCCTTCCTAAGTGGTACTACTTTGTTTTTCTTATTTGATGTTATATTTATATATTTTTCATTTTTTTTTTTTTGTCCCAGATCATTTTTTTTTTAAACCCCCCCCTCCAAAGCACTTGAAATGCCTCCCAACTTGGTATCAGCCACAAACTTTATAAATGTACTCTATGCCATTATCTAATAATTGATACCTTATAGACTAACAGAAGTTTTGGAGCATGAGCTTTCGTGGGTGAATACCCACTTCGTCGGATGCATGTAGTGGAAATTTCCAGGGGCAGGTATATATATGCAAGCAAGAAGCAGGCTGGAGATAACAAGGTTAGTTCAATCAGGGAGGATGAGGCCCTCTTCTAGCAGTTGAGGTGTGAAAACCAAGGGAGGAGAAACTGGATTTGTAGTTGGCAAGCCATTCACAGTCTTTGTTTAATCCTGAGCTGATGGTGTCAAATTTGCAGATGAACTGAAGCTCAGCAGTTTCTCTTTGAAGTCTGGTCCTGAAGTTTTTTTTGCTGCAGGATGGCCACCTTAAGATCTGCTATTGTGTGGCCAGGGAGGTTGAAGTGTTCTCCTACAGGTTTTTGTATATTGCCATTCCTAATATCTGATTTGTGTCCATTTATCTTTTTCCGTAGAGACTGTTCAGTTTGGCCGATGTACATAGCAGAGGGGCATTGCTGGCATATGATGGCATATATTACATTGGTGGATGTGCAGGTGAATGAACCGGTGATGGTGTGGCAGATCTGGTTAGGTCCTGTAATGGTGCCGCTGGTGTAGATATGTGGGCATAGTTGGCATTGAGGTTTGTTGCATGGATTGGTTCCTGAGCTAGAGTTACTATGGTGCGGTGTGCAGTTACTGGTGAGAATATGCTTCAGGTTGGCAGGTGTCTGTGGGCGAGGACTGGCCTGCCACCCAAGGCCTGTGAAAGCGAGGGATCATTGTCCAGGATGGGTTGTAGATCCCTGATGATGCGTTGGTCCAGACTAACTCTGATACCTAATAATTGATGACGATATTGAACAGAACCGGACCCAGAACTGATCCCTGACAGACCCCATTTGATATGCCCTTCCAGCTTGACTGTAAACCACTGATAACTGGGAATGGTTTTCCAACCAGTTATGTACCAACCTTATAGTAGCTCCATCTAGGTTGTATTTCCCTAGTTTGTTTATGAGAAGGTCATGCGAGATAGTATCAGAAGCCTTCCTAAAGTCAAGATATACCACAGCTACTGCTTCCCCACTATCCACAAAACTATTAGGTTGGTTTGACATGATTTGTTCTTCACAAATCTATTCTGACTGTTACTTATCAGCTTATTATCTTCTAGATGTTTGCAAATTGATTGATTAATTATTTGCTCCATTATCTTTCTAGGTACTGAAGTTAAGCTGATTTGTCTGTAATTCCCCATGTTGTTTTTAATTGTCCTTTTTATAGATGGGCATTATATTTGCCCTTTTCTAGTCTTTTGGAATCTCTTTCCCATATTCCATGAGGTTTTGAAGATAATCACTAATGGCTCAGATATCTACTCAGTCAGCTCCTTGAGTGCTCTAGGATGTATTTAATCAAGCCCTGCCAACTTGCAAAGTGGGAACCTTTTAGTTCTTTCCCAGAGCATCCACACTGGGAAGTTACAGTGCAGCACTTTGGTGTGCATTGCTACTCAGGCCCCCATAGTCCAAACTGAGGGGCAGTGTAGACATGCTCTGGTAACTATGCTGCCTTTGGTGGGACATTTCTGAGAGTACCAGTTCAGGACAAATTGGTTAGAGTAGGGCAGTTACAGCCCAAGGCTGGGGTTCTTTTGCACAATAAGGCAAACCAAACCAGCTAAGCAGAGAAGACTTCCGTTTTACCCCGCTGGCTAACCATAAGTCACACAAGCAATTCCCTTAGACACTCCTGTTTCCCAGTATCACCACCAGTGCCACTCGTTATGGGGATGAATGGTTATGAAAACCAATACCCCAGTAAAAGGAAAAAGGTTCTCCCGATCCCAAAGGACCAAGTCCCAGACCCAGGTCAATCAGATCTTACCCACGAATCACGCTGTTGCCAATCCTTTAGAATCTAAAAACTAATGGTTTATTCATAAAAAGAGAGAAATATAGATGAGAGCTAGAATGGGTTAAATGGAATCAATTACATACAGTAATGGCAAAGTTCTTCGTTCAGGCTTGTAGCAGTAGTGGAATAAACTGCAGGTTCAAATCAAGTTTCTGGAGTACATCCACAGCTGGGATGAGTCATTCAGTCCTTTGTTCAGAGCTTCAGTTTGTAGCCAAGTTCCTCCAGGAATAAGAAGCAAGATTGAAGACAAGATGGAGGAGCTGCAGCAGCCTTTTATAGTCTCTTGTCATGTGGCCTTTCTTTCATTGTTCCAAAGACAAGCATTCCAGCACATGGCATGAAAAAACCTTAAGAGTTCTGTCCATAGACATGTTCCTGCATGCCTTGCTGAGTCATAAGGTGTATCTGCCTTCTTTCAATGGGTCAGTTGTATAGCTGATGGTCCTTAATGAGCCATCAAGCAGGCTAGGCAGTGCTGATGCCAAACTGACTAGGGTGTCACCCAGAAGCATAGCACAAGTTTGAAATACAGAGAGTATAGCACCAATACTTATAACTTTAAATACAAAAATGATACACACATACAGATGGCATAATCATAACCAGCAAACCATAACATTTCCATAGACACCTTACACAACAAGCTTTGTACAATATTTGCTGCAAATATATGACAGTGGTTGCAACAGTGATCTATACAGTTACAGATTATGTTAATAATGTCACAGCTCCAAATAAGAGAAATTGAAGAAATGTTAAGGGGAGCATGACAGTTTCCTTGCTGCCTTCATAGCACCAGGGACCGTGTCCCACTCCTAGGTAATTTTCCAGAACATTTCCCAGCAATTGCATTAACTATTCCTTAGTGCAGGAATTGTAACAATTTTAACTTGATTGCATATTACCATATGTGGTCATTTCTTAATAGTCTTAAATGCTACATGGGAAAAATGTTTCTATTTTAAAACTACATAACCCCTATTTTCTTTTCATCATTTTGTTTCAATTGGCTATGTTATTTTCATCATTTATATAGTTTGTTTTCATTTTGCATTTCATTCAGCCAATGACAACAAAAACTAGACCAGACTTTTTTCCCCGTAGTTATTTTTTTATCCTGGTACTGATGGACTAATATAATAATGTAGTATTTGAGGTGAAAAATGCTGCTGGGGAATGAATAAATCCAAATCACATTCTTCATTATTTTTTTCCTGAAAATATTTCTGTCCATATTTGATTTTGTAAAACTGTTTTTAACCTGAAATATTCTGCCTAAGCTCTCTGACACTATCAGTTTACACAGAGTAGAAATGTATCCCCAGAGGGCCCAGAGAAATAACTGATAACACAACATGCAGCATTGTGTATTTTAATGTTACCTTGACTTTCCCTACAGCCTTCTGTGTGGTTTTGTCCATTAGTTATATAAGCTCTTTGGGGTAGTGACTATTCCTTTCATTATATGTGCATGCAGTACCTAGTACAATGAAGCCTTATGTCTGATCAGGGCCTCAGGCACTACTGCAATGCAAGTACTAATGTTAATGATTCCAGGATGTCTGTCATCAGCTGCTATTAATTTTCTAAGACCATCCTTGAGGCTGCCCCTGGGAGTGGAAAAATAATGGTTCCACACCGTACAATAGTGGTGGAACTTCAAGGTGTATTGTTCACACACCTCTCACATCTGGGCTCATGCATCCCATCTGAACAAGATCAGATTCTTTTGCCCAGCTGTATCCACTGGGGCTGTGCCTATGCTCTGGATGCTCTCACACCACTTCCCCACCTGTCCCTCTGTTCTTTTACCAATACAGAATCCAAATGCTATCAGACTCTATAGTAGTGGGAAAGGAGGGTGGGTCATAGAATCCATGCATAGAACACATCTCAGAGAACCACAGTTACTGTAAGGTCAGTAACCTTCAATAGATTGTCCATGTGGACTCCACTTCTGGTGACTAGCAAGCAGTAATTTCATAGTCAGAAGGTGACTATTCAAGTAATGATTACAGGTCAGCTCTACCAAAGCAGGCACCTGATCTTGAGGCCTCATAGAACCGGAAAGGACCTTGATAGGTCATCTAGTCCAATCTCCTGCACTCAAGGCAGGACTAATTATTATCTAGACCATCCCTGACAGCTATCTGTATAACCTGCTCTTAAAAATCTCCAGTGATGGAGATTCCACAACCTCCCTAGCAATTTGTTCAAGTGCTTAACTACCCTGACAGTAGGAAGTTTTTCCTAATGTCCTACCTAATCCCCCTTGCTGCATTTAAGTCCATCTTGGTATCGTCCACAAACTTTATAAGTATACTCTTTATGCCATTATCTAAATCATAGATAAAGATATTGAACAGAACCAGAACCAGACCTGATCCCTTCAGGACCCTGCTTGAGATGCACTTCCAGCTTGACTGATAACTGATAACTACTCTCTGGGAACGCTTTTCCAACCAGTTATGCAGCCACCTTATAGTAGCACCATCTAGGTTGTATTTCCCTAGTTTCTTTATAAGGCGATCAAGCGAGACGGTATCAAAAGCAGCTTATGATTGTCAATGTAACTTAAGTCAACTTAACTCTGTAGTGTAGACATAGCCTTAGTAATAGCGCTGTGTGAAAATGTCAGCTGATCCCCATGTAGCGGCAATGCAAATTTCAGAAATAGGGATCTGTACTAAGTCTCAATTTCTAAAACAATCCTTGAGAGGTATCGCTTCATGACCCAAGGGGTCTCACTTTTCCACAAGGGTAGGCCACTGGCTTCAATCTCTCCAACACTGAGCTTCTGGCTCCAGGACAGCCTGTTTCACCTCATGAGCTCTGCCCAGTGAATCCAACTGTGGTAGACCCCTGTTCAGAGACTTCCCCCACTCCAGGGATCAATGCACCTCAGCTAGTATTTGTAGTGACACCAGGCTTCTTCTTCAAAACAAAGTAGGGTTTATTAGTCAACTGGAATACAGAATTGGGAAGTCCCTAGGTTAACACAGAGAAGCAAAGTTTAAGACATAGTTCATACTATGGATCCCTTAAGCTATGCTGCTGTAGGAACCATCATCGTTTTTTTCCCTCTCTCTGTGTCCCTTTGTCGTAGTTCCTGGAGAGGGATCTGTGTCTCTCTCTGAACCCAGTTCTTCTTAATGCCTCCTGCTACCTCCCCTTATTGTTTTCCTTTTGTGTTGTGCTCCACACAGCCAAGTTGGGAGCCTTCCATTAATAGGTGTCAATTGTTAAGTCGGGAGGGTTTCCATTGTCCCTGTAGGATCTTTCATTGGTAAGGACTGGCCCCAGCAAGTCCTTAACCACCTATTCACATCACCTGAGACAGTTAAATGACAACAATGCCTCATGTCTCCTGTTCTTTACATTCAGTGCATAGCAAACCAAGCACATAGGCAAACTGAGATACACACTGGAATCATAAAAATATTACCAATATTCCCACATTCTCAAAGAATCTGCCTGAGCCCTGGTAGAAAGAATAGATTCATCCATGCAGGTGCACGCCCAAAGTCACAGCATGATTAAATACTATTAGATGGTCACTTAGGGCTAGTCTACACTGGCAATACTAAAGCACTGCCACGGTAACGCTTTAACATGGCTTGTGTAGTCACAGCAGAGCGCTGGGAGGGAGCTCTCCTAGTGCTCTAAAATAACCAACACTTCTATGAGGGGCGTGGCTAGCAGCACTGGTGCACTGTTTACACTGGCACTTTATAGCGCTGAAACTTGCTGTGCTCGGGGGGGAGGGGTGTTTTTTCACACCCCTGAGCGCGAAAGTTGCAGCACTGTAAATTGCCAGTGTAGACAAGCCTCTGTCTTCAGAGGGACATTGCCTGAACTTTAACCCTATCTCCAAATGCTACAAACAGCCTGGGACAGCTCCTGAAGGGTCTTGTTCTGGCCAGGTAATATGAGAGAGCCCTAAAACCGCATCAGGGATGTGCAGTTTGACTTCCTCTTGGATTAAGTAGGGCTTGGGAAAGAAAAGCAGCAGGTGAATCATCCAATTTAAATGAAAATTGGAAACAATTTTTGGTAAAATCTTAGGGTGGGTCCTAAGAGACACTTTGTCTTTATGAAGGACAGCACAATGTAGGCTA
Organism: Mauremys reevesii; assembly: GCF_016161935.1. Lineage (NCBI taxonomy): Eukaryota > Metazoa > Chordata > Testudines > Geoemydidae > Mauremys > Mauremys reevesii. Next base: position 161,622,720 of record NC_052625.1, read on the forward strand.
GGCATAAGGGTCTGAATTTCCCCTATGAGGGCAAAAGTTCTTGAAATATTTTTTAGTTATCCAGCTGACTAGGAGCAGAGGCCACTACTGCTTCGGCTCATGAGGAAGAGCTCATTGCTGGTATCAGTTGCTCTTCCATCACCTGTAGGTGTTCCTCACTTTCCTGTTCTTCCTAGCACACAGTGTGAGACTGTAATGAATGTCCTTCTTGAGCTTTTTATGGCAGGGAATTCAAACTCAGTGGGAAGGGTCAGTAGATCCAGACTGCCTAGTCAGATGCATATCCAAAGAGAACCAATAAGGCCAAGGATGCATACTGTAAGGGGTAAGGGGATAGGGCCTATGGGTGGATACCATGGTGAGCACTTTCTCCAAGATCCTCTGGGTTTACATTTATAGTAGCATCTCCTAGATTCCCTGTCAGACCAGTAATGGTCACATGAGTGGGAGTGAGATGAGTGGATGAGGGATACCTCCCTAATGTGCTCTGAAGAGGAGAAAGAAAATGAGTATTCCTCCTACAGTAGTGGGGCTACTCTGTCTGGAGTTCTAGGGTGAACTTGAGTTCCATAACCACTGGGACTGGTGTCATAGCAGTACTGGTGGCCAGTATCAAGGTACAGGGTACTCTAATGAGGACAGTAATGGCAAAAGTTTCAGATGGGCCTCCTGTGCTTTGTGTCCTCGTGGAGAAAGAGTGAGAGACCCACCATCAAATATGGATGTGCCCCTCTTGGAGGCAGAAAAGGCACCTTGAGGGCTCATCATTAAGTGGAATAATCACATCAGAGGAGAGAAGTTTGGAACCTTGGGGACTTTGTTTCAGCCACAGCAGCTAAATCCCAGTACTGTCCACATCACAGTGGTTTGTTTTTTTAAGGCCAACAGTGACAAAAAGGAGAAAAACTATACTAACTCTCTCTATAGAGATATCTCCAAGAGTAGCAAAGTCACACATTGTGCACGGAATTGAATACGGCAGTGATTCCATTTCACTGCCACAGGCAGAAAAACAGCTGGGCCCACTCCACCCTTTATGCTCTTAGGACAGGGTCATCCAGGCCACAGTCTCAGCCCGAACAGACATTGATAGCTAAAAGAATCTGATCTTGCACACACGGGGCGCATGCACACCCAAAGTGGAATCCATATAGACAATCAAAGAAGAATAACCCTTGAGAGGCCTGACTGCTCCCTCCAGAAGCAAAACCCAAGAGCTGTTGTTCAATGGGGAGGAAGGCCCTGGGAAGCCACCATTATAGAGTTCCTCCAGGAAGCCCCCTCATATGAACATGGGATTCTGCCTCTAAACTCTGAAATTCAGGGGTATCCACAGTGAATCCATTTGCCTCTATACTGGCTCCCAATCCTATCTTTGACTCCACCGGAGCTGGGCAGCCACAGCTCCCTCCATTGCCAGCTATCTTTGAACAAGATTAAAGTAAGGGGATCCTTGAGAGCAAAAGGGGTTGCAGAAAAGGTCATGCAGCTTCAGTCTTCCTTTAGGATCTGAGTCAGAAGAATGGTGCTGTGGAGGCAGCTGATGCCCTCTGAGGAGCAAAGGGTAAGAGCCATGTGTGAAGCGTCCCATCTGGCACAGATCTCCTGGGAATGTTGGGTCTATGGTTAGCACAATAGACTGCTATGCATCTGTCCTCATTTTTCTGCAGTGCATTCTACCTGAACTTGCCGCTGAAGGATTTGTACCTCCCTGTGTTTCTGCAGTTTTGCTTGTCTTTGTAAAGCAGAAGAACACTAGGATCTCCTGTGGATTAGAAAGAACTGTAAAAACTCCCAATTTGAAAGGACCTCTGGGCCTGCTGCCCGGCTGCCTCAGGCAGCAAAAGACTTGAATTCTATTGAATTACAATCTATTGTGGCTGAAGGAAGCAGCAAAGAAGTGCCAGACTTGGTAGCTGATAGCACAGCTGCTGAAGCATCCTTTTACGGATTATAAACATCAGCTCTCTGCCCTTTGGTAGAGCTGTTGTATGAACAAAACATGCAATGGCTTAGCTTTCAAATTGGCATCCAGACACTGGAGGTGATTTATCACAATGCATGCACTCCTAAACTCTCTCATAGCACCATTCTCTGTGTGTATACACACACACACACATAGGCATTATGGAATTGTGTATGTGTGTGTGTACATACACACACCAGTGTTATGTTATCTATATTATATAGCTATACATGTATCACAGTGCATGCACTCCAAAATTCCTATTCTGCCATTCTATTTCAATCACATATGCACACACATACATCATAGAATATACATATATCTATACACATTCAATAATAATCTTCATAATTATATGTATAATTATATTAATCTGATTATTTATGTATATTTGTATATACAATCTGTATGCACATTTAATTTTCTAATGTATATGTATGTATATGATCATGTATATGATCGATACAATGGTTTCCTAGGCATTTAGGACTGTGAGACATGCATGTAAAACATGTGTGTGTATATGTGTGTGGGTGCGCGCACACACAGCAGACAGACTGAGTGACTGAGGTATGAAGGAATAATATGATCTCTGTAATAAGTGAAACCAGAATGTTCACGTCATTTTGTAAAGTGACATCTTTTATCTAGTTTCTTTATTTATAACATTTAGAAAGACTTTGTGAAGCGAATTCTCAATCCTTACTTGCCATTTTACAAGCATGTTCAGCATCTGCAGCGTCAGGTAAATGTGTAGCTATTTACTCTTCTCTAGAGATGGTGCTGATTACATGAAAGAAACAGGTGTATTTCTTGTGTAACGTTCTTCAATGTGGCGGGAACAGAAATATTTTGTCCCCTGCAGGAAATAGACTGTATATATGATGTATAAAATACATTGAGTTATATAGTATAAAACAGTGTGTTATGGATACAGTGGTTGCTAATAAAATCTTTACATGTTTTCTTTTAAGTAAATAACAATATACTTAATACTGCTGGGGTATTCCTTAGAATACTTGTAAACACTGTAATGAAATCCATTGTGTGAACAAAACGTTTTCCATAATTATATTCCTCCCAACTGGCCAATAGCTAGTGGTTAAGGACACTTGGTTAGATTACTGCAATGCACTATACTCCACCTGGGATTAATGGGGAGCCCAAGCAGCAACCCATATCTTGGGCAAGAAAAACTGAAAAAACCTCCTAACTTCTGTACTCTGCTCTCTACACTAGATCTTATAGAATTCTTACTCCAAATCAAAGTCACAATCCTCAGATGTAAAGCCCTACTGGGCTAGGAGCTAGCCATTTTACACACTTCCTTAGTCTTCATGATTCACCGCACTTGTTGCAATCTATATGGATGCTGAGAGCCTTGAGTGAAACTTTCTAAGGCTAGTTGTAGGGTGTTTTCAGCAAAAGGCCCGTATCTTTGGACCAACTTGCCACCAGAGATCAGAATTGCCTAGTATGCCTTCCTATGCAATGTAAGGACCCATCTTTTGCATAAGCCTCCACCTAATGGCAATGGCAGAAGAATGAAGAACAACCAGGTTATGCTCACTGTAATGGGGTGCACTCACCCTCTCACAAGCAGCCCCCTGGCTGAGTGTGTGCGCCCGCACACGCGCTCTCTGTTTGTGGTGGGTCTTCAGTGACTCAGTCCTCCGGCCGAGTCACACCATCTGTATGTGAAATAAAAACAAAGCAAATCCCTTCTGGGGTACAAGTCCGACAGGGGTCTCTCTCAGGCCCCTCTAACATTTCTCGCAAGCTGTCTCTACTCCAGTATAGAGCAGTGCCCCAGGGTTCCCTCCCTAGAAGCAATGTCTTCACCCTGTCAGGGCCTTTCTGGCCACAGCTCTCCAGCTGGCCCACTACAGTTCAGTTCCCCTTCTGAGGTGCCTCAAAGTCCAGGCCACTTTCCTAGTGGCTGGTGGGGGGCACCCAGTCCCAGCCCAGGGTCTCTATAGATAGCAGCTGTGCCGTGTCTCTTTATCTAAGCCGCACTGCTGCTCTAATTCCATGGGCCACTTCCCTGTGGCTCCAGCACATTCTTCACCCTTACCTCAGGGCACTGTCCTGGTGGAGTCCCAGCAGCTAGCCCAGAGCTCCCTCGTGTTCCCCTCAGCCTCTGCCAGCACCACTATGTCCCAGGTCCTATAGCTCCATCAGCCAGCCAAGCGCACCTTCCACTTTCTTCCAGGTCTAGCAAGGAACTGATCTCACTCTGGCCCTGCAGCTCTTCTTATACTAGCATGCTGGGCCCTGATTAGCTGCTTCCCATACAACAGCTCTAGGCAGCTTAAGGACCTCTCTACTGCCCTCTAGCAGGTGGCCTCTGGACCTATTCCACCCCATCATACTTACAATAAAAAAAAAACCCTTTAAATAACAGAAGTAACATCAGTCAGAACTATGGCGAGAAATATGTTTTCTGTAGGTCTTTTTGTGGATTGTCTGTGCTTATACTGTACATGGCACCCAGGCAAAGACAGACAGACCAAATAGCTGAGAGAGAACAGCATGGGGTAATTGGTTTCTAACCATTAGAGGAGTGAAGTTCTGGAACAGCCTTCCAAGGGGAGTAGTGGGGGCAAAAGACATATCTGGCTTTAAGACTAAGCTTGATAAGTTTATGGAGGGGATGGTAAGATGGGATAGCCTAATTTTGGCAATTAATTTAGCAACTGATCATTGGTTATCAGCAGGTAAGTATGCCCAGTGGTCTGTGATGGGATGTTAGATGGGTTGGGATCTGAGTTACTATAGAGCATTCTTTCCTGGGTGCTGGCGGGTGAGTCTTGCCCACATGCTCAGGGTTTAACTGATCGCCATATTTGGGGTCAGGAAGGAATTTTCCTCCAGGGCAGATTGGCAGAGGCCCTGGAGGTTTTTCGCCTGCCTCTGCAGCATGGGGCACGGGTCACTTGCTGAAGGATTCTCTGCAGCTTGAGGTCTTCAAACCACAATTTGAGAACTTCAATAACTCAGACATAGGTTAGGGGTTTGTTATAGAAGTGGATGGGTGAGATTCTGTGGCCTGCGTTGTGCAGGAGGTCAGACTAGATGATCATAATGGTCCCTTCTGACCTTAAAGTCTATGAGTCTATGAGTCTATAATATTCTGTATTTAAGGCATTTAAATTCATTCCACATACAGTTGAGCATGGGGAAGAGAGGCAGATCCTGAGTCTGCAGAAGGATGGAAGAGGGAACTGAGTCTGAGTTGAGATTGAGGAAAGGACACCAAAACTAGGACAGGGAAGAGAAAAGTTGATAAATATGGGACTGTCCATTATAATTTACAATAGTGTAGTAACACGACCACATGCACACCCTCCCTGCTAATTAATATACTGTGTCAGCTAATGTTGGTCTATGCATAACATTCCTAACACAAGGAAAAAACCCAAGGAAATGGAAAATTATGCTATCCAACAATACATAGCTTCTGCTCCTCCATGCAGAGATACCTCACCGCTAGCACAAACACCATACACATGGCAGAAAACACACCACAGCCATAACTCTGGCTCAAAAGAGATGCAAGCCTTCCAGCCCACCCCCTTCCCAAAATCCACCAATCCCATTACTACAACCAGACCAGGCCTTCCCACCCCATCCCTTCTTTGCAGTCCCATGAAACTACACAACCACACCACCCACAATAAAGGGCCCATAAAGCAACTTCTGATGTTCTCTGAGGAAATCAGAGCATTCTAATTGCTTCAGAATGGCCTTCAGGCGTCCTTCCATGGACAGACAAAAAGATTCACCACCATTAGCTATTTATCCCAAAATGACCTGGCACTGCAAACTTTAAGGGATCTCTGAGGATACCCACATTCAGTACAGTATATTTATTATTAGGAAACTGAGAAATATTGATACAATGTAGTGCTTTGTTGCTTTTCCTTTGTGTCCAAACATAGCACCTCTAAGTAAAATCACTCATCCTGCTCTTTGAATAATCTTACTTACAGATTACATATTAAGTAATCAGGCTGTATTTTGGTTTTACTGTGATAATCATAGGCAATGTAAAGCAATTGGCAAACAACCCAACATACAAAATATTGACCTAGTAACTGTCTAATACTTGCACAATGTCTTCTTCTTGTGCTACTTTTGAGTGTACCTTAATTAAGGGCTTTATATTAGCCCAGCAGGGTTGGTTGATATATCGTGATATGCTACACAAATGGTGTTGACTCCAGTAATGAATAATACCTCTCAATGGACTTTATGAGTCAGCCACTCAAAACATCCTATGCTTGCCTCAGTCATTACAGCAAAGGAAATAAACTGGGTACATATCCCCACAGGGTAATACAACATCCTCAGCAAGACCTGCAACAGTACATTGACATACGCAGTGCAGATATATAATACTATAAGCTATACTATGATGCATCATCCAATATCACAGTGCAGCATCCTCACTTTGGAAGAAACAAAGGCTTGCAAATATCTGTGCCCATGGCTACACTGTACTGTGTGCAAAGTACTCCCGGCTCATGATCCTGAAAAGATTTTTTTTATTAGACATGGTGTACAATGGAAGATGATCCTGCTGTTAGAGAGCAGTGCTGTGCTGAAACTCCAAAGATTGCAAGAGGGCATCTGCTCTTTCTGGGTGGTGAACCCCGCATGTAGAGTTTTATTACCTGTTTTGTCTGTGGTTTTATGGAGTGATGCACAGGTTGACTGCAAGATTCGATGATGCTATTGAGGTATGAATGTTGTTTTATCACTGAAAATTACATCTGAAACCCTGTCTCCTGTGCCATTTAATTCAATCTCTCTCTTGTGTTTCTTTCCTGACATTTCTAATCATGGGGCAGTTTCTGTAATGGCAGGAGGGGTATGGTGGTCTGACCTGGACTGTCCTCAATCCTTATCTAATATAATGAGCTATGGCACCATACATCCTTTTTGGAATTTTTTTTTCTTACAGTTCCTTCCATAGTTCCATCACATGCACAATCTATTCAGTATATTCAGAGATGTGGCCCCTCTGAGGAAATTATATAGATGAGCACAAACCTTGTAGGAGGTTAGCTCATCATTCCTTCTCTAATGGCATTGATTTTCCTTTTCATTCCTGCAGCTGAAAAGAAAGGAAGAATTGTAAATAAGAGAGTAATACCACCAACATACTGTAATGAACAGCACAACACAGCGTGAATGAAAAACACAGAAAAAGCTGGTTTTACAAAACAACTGTCTCCAGCACCATACCTGGTGCAATTATGGAGTTTTATCTTTTCTGGCTCATCAGGTAAAGGACAGGCAATGTGTACTTCACAGTGGGAGTCATCCTGTTAAGAGAGGTTCAAGACCCCACCCTTACCGTGTTCCAGGTTCAGGCCAGACTCTACATTTTCTGAGACTTGGACAGGGGGCTGATGGGAGATGTAGCCTAGCAAGGCATATTGGAAAGGCAGGGATATAAAAAAAATCCCTTTTCCTCAAAAGAGAGAGAGAGATGCCTGAAGAGAAAAGCACTTACTAGAAAGGTCTTACCAGTGTGATGTCAAGAAACTTAGAGTGTTTAAGGCTGGAAAAAGGATTCCCAGGTGACAGGAAACTAGGAAAAAGAAATGTAGAGCGAGGCTGCTGAATCAAGCCCGAAAAAGAAGGCTTGGAAAATCTGTGCTAGACTGGCCCAGTGAGACTTGAGAAAAACCAAGCCTGAAGGAAGGCTCAGAATGAGAGGGTTTGATATATAACGGTTTGGAGACATTTGTGTGTATAAGTGAGCCAGACTCAGGAGGGGTGACGTTATTTGAGCTATTAAAACCAAACCCCTTCTAGGAGAGAGACTTTGTTTTTAAACTTAGTTTGCACTAGCAAGGGAAGAGGTTTTTATTATAGCCAAAGGGATAAACTAACTTACACAAAAGAGGGGAACCGAGGCAGTGGTCACACCTGATGCCAGAAGGATAAGCCACTGAACTATGTGACAGAACCCCAGAGCAGGATATGAGGGATCTGCCAAAGACTTCAGCACAGACTGTCATTCTGAGGGATTTTGCCCTTTTTCCTCTCATCTAGCAATTTAATGCTAACATTTTAATTGATCTTAGTCATAATCCTTTTAAATCCTTCCTTCAGAGCAGACCTTTCTGGAACAGCCCAGTGTACTGTGAGGTCCCTTGCAGTATTTCTCTCTCCTGAGACTGAGTGGGAAACCAATCAGAGCATCAATATCCTTTCACTCACTCATACAGAAAGCATAAAGAGTTGTGAGTTTCGCGACTGCAGAGCATTGCCTTCTAGACTTATATACAGACTGAGGACTTATGAAAGACAACCACACCTAAGACAACACTATGGATTAATTTATGAAGAACACTTGTTCAATCAAATTCCCGATCACTTTGTTAGCAAGACTTCATCTGCAACTAACTTTACAATATTAGCCATCTGGAAGATGTGTTAAAGGAAGTGTTGATGCCATCCTGAGAAAAACCTACATACACAAAACCCAGAAGTGTTTTAAAGAGAACTGAAAAAAATCAGGAAATATAGTACCAAACAGTCATTTCGATGGTGTCCAGAAGTTAGGTGTACCAAGAAAGTCAAACCTTCCGTACCAGCTGCAAAAGTTTCATTCTTTAAATGTTTACAACAGTTTTATGCACTTTCATAGATGTTTCCAAGCACCCACAGCAGACAGGGAGCAAAGAACCATGTCTTCTGATTTACTTACATGGTATATTTTGCACATATGCTATATAGCTTGGATAGGGAAATGCAACCAAGGGGCATTCCTGGCCGAGAGGAACTTCAGCCAGAAGAGGTTCTCTGCTTGTGGGGGAATAAAACAACAAAATTAGATGGATTGGTAAAGGACAATTGAACAGTATACATGCAAAGGAAAAACATTGAAAAGAAAGGGAAATTATTTACCTGCTCAACAAAAGTCAGGTCTGGCTCATCTATATATAACTCCACCTGCTGAAATGGCAGGCAGACAGTGGGAGATTGGGGTCACCTTTTTCACCCTTAGCCTCATGTAAATGATAGCAAGGTGGCCCCTCTCTTGCTAGTCAAATTACACTGAAACAAAGGGTACTTGCAACTTTTTTGTATCTTACTACTGAGGAGAGAAAAGGGACATTGGAAGAAGAGGAAAGTAATAGATGAGTAGTAGGAGAAAGGAGCTGCACCTCCAGCTCTAACCTGCTACAGCTGGTTGCCAGGGTAAAGAGGTCTGATGTCTGAGACCATTCTGAATGTGCTGACACAAAGAAGTGAGCTGTGGTCTGGGACAGTATGAGGGAAACCACCATTACATGGACATGCTTTAATAAAAAAATAAGGGGTGCTAGGAGGAGAGGCTGGTCAAGGAAATGGTTGTGTGATGCCAGGACAACACCGCTGCAATGAGGATTGTGCAGGTGTGTGCATGCACCTGTCCTGGCTTACGAGGGGAAACTGAAGAGTGTGAGATTTCCCAATTGCTTGGTACTTTGCCACAAGCTTCTCCCTGCCATTTGAAAGCAAAAATCAATTCATCATTATTAATTATTATTTAATTGGAATAAGAGGGAAAAATAGATGAGACACTGATTGGACCAGAAAAAAAATGGACAGTGCTCAGAGACAATGTGATTCAAGCTGAACCAGTTGCAGCTGGATATCGACAGACAGCACAAGAACTGGGTATATGATGATATGTCTCTTACTGAGGAAAGAAAAGCCCTGAAAGGAAAGCTCCTGAATTCGAAAACCAATGACATACTGGAGAAAGCAAAGGAAGAGTACAAGAAAGCCAACAAAGCAGTAAAAAGCAATGCAAGGAAAGATGAATGGAGATATGCTAGGAAACCAGAGTCATTTGCCAAGTGACTAAAACCCTGTGTGGAAACTTCAAAACAGGAAATGGGCCAATAAAAATAAAGAAGAAAAATGCTTACAATAGAGGCAGGACAGAATAACGGATGGGCAGAGCATTTCCAAGAAGTCCTCAGACACAACAGTACCTCAGCACCAGAATTTGATGAACCATTCGAACCCGATTAGCTTGAAATCAGCATTGGTCTAACAGAGGGGTCAGAATTACAGTCTGCAGTCAAGAAGCTGAAAAACAGCAATGTGGTGGGAGATGATCAAATCACAGTAGAAATGCTAAAAGCAGTTGAAACTGCCACCCATGTCAAAATTGGCAGAGCTGTTCAATTAAGTCTGGGGAAAAAAGGCCCCCCCTCCTGATAAGTGGAAACATAGAATCACTGTCAGATTACTCGAAAAGGGTGCTCTTACTCACTGCAACAACTGGAGAAGAGTCACACTACCCTCTGTTGTAGGGCAAGCCTTCTGTAGTGTTATTCTACACAGGATGAAAGAGGCAGCGGATGCAAAATTTAGGGAAGAACAGGCTGGATTCAGGCCCAAGAGAGCCTGTGCAGATCAGATATTCACACCAAGGACCATCATAGAAGGACATATAGGCAGGCTCCCCCCATTATCAAATTCATTGATTTTCAAAAGGTATTTGACAGTCTGCATAGGCATTCATTATGCAATATTCTTCAGCCTTATGGAATTCCAGCTAGTGAATATCATCAGTGCTATTTTCAGCAATGCAAAGCGTGCTATAAGGATGAACAGCCACACAACACAATAGTTCAGAGTGGCCATGGGTATGAAACTGGGCTGCATTCTATCTCAGCTGATGTTTGGCATTGCCATAGACTGAATAAGGAAGAAGAGTATTGCCCACACAAACACTGGTGTAGCACAGGTAGATGGCAAATGCTTAGAAGAACTAGATTTTGCTGATAATATTGAGCTATTCAGTGACACACCTGAAAAGCTTCAAACAAAGACAGACACCTTGGCAAAAACAGCAGGCCAATCAGGGCTCAAAATCAGTTACGCCAAAACAAACATCTTTGAAACCCAGATGTCAAGCAGTAACATCATATTAAAATGCAAAAATGTCAAGAAAGTAGAACATTTACCTGGGCAGCACCATAGTAGCCAGTGGAGACCTCAAGAAAGAAGTGACATCAACGATAGGAAAGGCATACACAGCATCCACTAAAGCCAACAACACATGGAAATCAAAGATGTATAGTACTAAAACAAAACGGAGAATTTTCTACTCAAATGTAATCTCAGTGCTAACATAAAGCTGAAGAGCTATTAAAATCTTAGAAAGAAAATTAAATGCCTTTTAAAATAAGTGCCTATGAAAGATTCTGAGTATTGGATGGAAAGACTATTACTTGTGAAGAGATCCAAGAATTACCAACCAGCAGCTTGTTAAAGTCAGAAGGAAGATTAGAAAAATTAGAAGGAAGCATTGGACATATTTGGGTCATGTACTCCTGATGCCAACACAGTCTCCCACATCAAGCTGTCAAGTGGGAACCAACTGGTGTGAGAAAACTAGGGTGACCAGATGTCCCGATTTTATAGGGACAGTCCTGATTTTTAGGTCTTTTTCTTATATAGGCTCCTTTTACCCCCCACCCCCTATCCCGCTTTTTCACATTTGCTGTCTGGTCGCCCTAGAGAAAACTTAAGAAGAAGCCTTAGCAGTGAGGGCAGAATGGTCAATCTCAACACTATAGAGTAGATGGAAGCAGCAGCTGATGACAGAGAGGGATGGAAGAGACTGGTTTCTGTTCTGGACATCGTCATGGGAACAATGTAATAAGAAGAAGAATATTCTCAACTCTTATATGAATCCAAACAATCGTGGCTTTCAATTGCCTCTTTGCAACCTGCCTGGAGAGGATCTCTCTCTCTCTCTCTCTCTGTTCCTGCTCTGTTCTATTCAACATCACTTTAGCAGCTGAGGTGCCTGTAGCCAGGGCACTTGTGACCAGGGGCGGCTTCAGGATTTCCGCTGCCCCAAGCACGGTGGCACGCCGTGGGGGGTGCTCTGGCGGTCGCCGGTCCTGCGGCTGCGGTGAACCTCCTGCAGACGTGCCTGCGGAGGGTCTGCTGGTCCCGCGGCACCGGTAGACCTCCCGCAGGCATGCCTGCGGATGCTCCACCGGAGCCGCGGGACCAGCGGACCGTCCGCAGGCATGCCTGCGGGAGGTCCACCGGAGCTGCCTGCCGCCCTCCCGCGGGACGCCGCCCCAAGCACATGCTAGGCGCACTGGGGTCTGGAGCTGGCCCTGCTTGTGACACAAGAGGCTGCAGCATCACTAAAAAATGTGGCATTTCATAGGGAGCCCCACAGACCTAAGGGATCCATCCATCTAAAGCCTGGGCTTAGGCCAAAAGCCTGATCTTAAGCAGATATTCATGTACTTAAATTACAGACACATCTGTTAGGACAGGATGAGTTGCCCTGGGAGTTACACTATGCAAGAGGTGTGAGGGAGCAAAAGAGGATCATGGATGGAAGGGACTTTCCATTTGTAGCTGGAGTCCAGGAACTTTTCCAGTGCAAACCTATAACAATGATATGAGATGAGGCTGAAACAGTTTTTACCATTACATGGAATTAAGAATGAGATTGTGCCAGCCCAAGTCACAACCTGCTTTAGTAAAATACAAAGATAAATGTTATTCTCTCTGTAGTTAAACCATTCTATAGAGGTTTTTTCCAGGTGAGTGAAAGAGTTCAGTTAAAACACTGCCTCTTTACCATATCAAACGAAATGGCTTCAAATGACTCATTCAATGAGACACAGGAAAAATACCATGTGACTTCCACCATGCAACCTTTCCCCATCAACATGGTTTGAAAAGCATCACTGAACAGAACTCCCCATTCTTTGCAGTTCTAACACTAATACTTTTTACATGTTCAAGTCCCTTGAAAACAGAAGGACCAGAATCCAGCTTTCCCAATTCTATGCTCCTAAGAGCAAAATGTTTGTAGCAATTGCAGCAAACTTTTCTCAGACATACATAAATAAACTGAATACTTCTGGTTTGTGACTGCAAATCAAACTCAAATCCTAGGTAACCTCAAGAATGGTCAGCTGTTTCTCACAGCTTCTAATCAAGAAGAGTACATGAGCACCACCTACTGGTAGCTGTCAATTCCACAAATGAATGGATTCAAGAACAAGAAATAGACACTCTTGGATCTTTGCAAGAAAAAAGGCAATCATGCCAGTGCTTAATTTGTGCCAGGGCTTGTCAGGTCAGAGCCCCGGCATCTCCAGGATTGGCAGTTCATAGCCCCAGACCCTCTGAGCTTGCCGTGTCAGTTATGAAAGTAAAAAAGTTGCTTGAGCCCAGTACCTAATTGCTTAAGCCCCAGCACCTCTTTCATTACAACTTAAGCACTGAGTCGCTCCATAAAATCTTTTACATTGAACATTTCCAGTTTCTATAGTATCCTATAGAAATAAGGAGATCTAGAAAATATTACCTGGTCCAAGATGCTATAATAGTCCTGTAAATGAAGATATAGCCCTGCTTTATGCTTCCTATTTGATGTCAATTATATGCTCAGAGGTGGATGCAAGTGTGTCCTGAATGAGTGCAGGGTGTCATGTGGTGGGGCAGGAAGAAACAAAGAGCACACAGACAGAGGCACCCACATCTACAACAGGTATAAGAGGCTTTAACCAAGCTAACTCTGAACCACCCCACATAACACATCCTGATCCTCTCTAGGAACTGGAGGATCAGGCACTCTATGATTTTCACTTAACTCTCACACAGGAGGCTTGAAGGATGTTCCTGCCCGAAGTATATGGTATGGACAGTGAAAAAGTCAAAGTATTGTTTATGGCCTTTGCCAGTCTACCCATTCCCCTAATCACAGTAGTGGCCCTGCTGGTGCGACTTGGCCTACTTGTAAAAGCCAAAAAAAAATGTAATTCAAAGTTTGTCTGGAGCAAATGGGAAAAGTAATTAACAAACCAATGCTGCCAGTTTCCTTCAGGAGGTGGCAAATCCTCACATGTGAGCCGCATGGGCCTGCAAAGTGCAGCAAGTTGATTATCTGCAGCACTGAGATATCCAGAACAGCTTTCCAGCCATTTCTTAGCTATTTAACAATGCAATAGTGAGCTTGGGTGGGCAATGGTGGAGCACAAAGTGCTCCCTGGCATATGAAACTTTCTTGAACAAAGATATATATAGGTAAAACATGCACTACCAAGCAGAAATAAATTTTTGCCACTTTTGCTTGGTGTGAAATTATTTATAGAGATCTACAATATCCAGGAGGAAGGTGAATTGGCAATGAAACCTATTATTGAAGGAAATATTGGAGCCTTGAAACACTGGTAAAATGAAACTCTCATATTTAATTAAGACTGAGAAGAAAGTTTGAGAGTCTTTACTTCCATGTCTCTGAAGGAAGCTTCTATCTTCAGTACTTCAGGAAAACAGAATAATGAGCTCTCAGTCTGCACAGAAGGTGTGGGCGGGGGGAGGAGGGTTCTTAAGCCTGGAAGAAAATTTCTCTCCCATGAGTTTCTGTGAAGAGAGTCTTAAGAATCCTCTTCTCTTCCTGGCAGAGTGAAAAACTAAGAGATTGTAAAAACTTAAGGCCAAATTCAATTTAAAAATATAGGTCAATGGAAAAATCTATTTGAGAGCATTTCCAAGGTTTGCACAAATTCCTCTGATAAAGAAGCCAGACATTTATTCTTTTGTACTGAATTGATTTGTTAGTTATTTTTAAAGGTTATTTAAAAGGTAACTTTTCTAAACTGTTCATTCACTATAAAATGCTGCTTTTATTTGCCTTAAGTGAATTTTCTGCATGTGGAAGGAACAGGATTACATTTTGAGGACTAAGCTTCTCTCTTTAATATACAGTAGAGGAACTGCCTAGGTAACTGTAGTGCAAGCTTTCTTGAATGCTCCACTGATGTGCCTTAGTTTACAATGGAGGAGCTTAAATTTATGATACATGCATGGATAGAAAAGATATCCCTGTCCTCAGATTAAATCTCTCTTATCTTGAGTATGGGGTAATTGTTCACAAAACATCCACCTCTGGGGGTGAAAGGAGGAGGAATATTTAATTGGAAGACTGATTTTAGAATAAATGACAGCTATCTGTAATTACTCAGGAGTCTGAAATCCCAGGGGAAAGAGATTAGTAGATGGGCAAAGGTGCATGCTAAATTCATATTTTACATATCTCATCATCACCATCACAAATCTGATGTATATTTTATTTCCCAAAAAATTACAAGTACCCAGGCAAGATTCAGTTCTCCTGATCAGGGACAAGTTTAAGGTCTTATATCTTGCACCTCTAAAGGGTTGAAAAGGGAGTTTTATATGATTGGAAAGGTGATATGAAGTAGCTCTCAATGACTTAATTCTATCCCGGTGCTGTGGTGTAATGATTGTTTAGGATCTTGTTTGAAATGACCTGTTCAACTCACATGCACAAAGAAAGCACCCATCTTATGCTAGGCCACGGAAGCCTTAGTTCTATGCTAAATTTTTCTCTTTATAGATATACATATAAATAGATACATATACGTGTTTTAATACTATGGTGCTGAGGACCATATAAGTAGGCTGATAGATAATTGGCTGTTAGATAATTTTGGCTGTTTTAAAATTGCCTGAAATAAGAAAAGAGTTAATTTATTTTCTAAAACAGCAGCAGAAAATTTTTTACTGTTAAATAGCATAATAAGCTGGAAATTAACCTGGTGAAAACAGAGATGAACAGAAACACAGATCTATGAGCAAACCAGAGGAACAAGTCTTGCACTGCAGCTGCTGCATAAGAAGGACAACTCACTGAATAAGGGAGTGGTGTGATCTCAACATTCATTTCCTGTATTCTGCAAAGAAAGAAAGAAAGAAAGAAAGAGTCTGAATGCAAGTGGGAGAAGTTTGGATTACTAAAATGCATTCATATTTTGTGAGTGGAATAACTCAAAGTTGAAATTTTGATTAAAAGTGTTTTACAAATTACATTTGTTACAAGTGTTTGCAGTGATGTATTTCTTTGTTCTCTAGAGCTATCTGTTTTCTTTGTTTCTTTTCCCCCCACATAATAAATTATACTCATTTACACAAAATGTTAATGCCTAACTCTTTATTAATAGGATAAAGATGGCTTCAGTAACAAATGGTAGACTGTGAGTGTTAAAGGACTTGACCCTTCTCAGTTAAATTTCTCTATTCTCCTGGTGGCTTGGCAGGTCTTTTGCATAAAGCAGCATAAGAGACATTAGAAGCAAAGTTTTCAGAAGTGTCTGCTATCTTTGGGTGCTTGTCCAATTTGAGATACCTAATGCCTGACTTTTATTGCTGCTGAGAGCCCACAGTTCCTGTTGACTTCATGTGAAGTTTGGATGATCTCTGGAAAAATCAGGGCCTATTATATTTATTTTATATTCTGTTTAGGTTCTTGCACAGTGCCTGTCACTATGGGATCTGAGCACCCTAGTGTCCAACCTGAGACATCTCAAAAAGTGAAGCACCCAAAATTAGTAGGCCTTTTTTTGTAAATTTTGGCTGAAGTGTCCAACTCCCTAGCTCACCATAAGGCCACACACTGCCTACAGATGTCTTCTGTGATGGGGACAAAATCTACAGTCTCCGGGATCAGCTCCGATTGGCCAATTTATGGAACTTCAGTAGCACCACACTCAGAGTCAGGAAAAGAGCAGTGATTATGGCAGAGCTCCCAATTTGACCAGGAAGAATGAGAAATGCTCTCAGACGAGGCACTTTTTGAAAAAGAAAGTGAGGCCAGTACTAAACACCTCCTCCCCATGATTGCATTACTACATGCCACATATTTGACTTGCCTCTGAACCTGCATGCACACGTACAAAGCTCCTTGTTCACAGCAGTAACATACATTGCTTCCAGACAAGGTGTCAACTCAAATCAAAACCCTAGTTATGAACAATCCCTACCTTGGAAGGAAAATCCAGTACTGTCCTGATCCGTACTGTCCTGTAGTATATGGCATTTGGATCCGCATTTGGATCTGACTGATTTTAAAGACTGAACTCAGACTAACACCTAGATCCAGATGTTTGCCTTTGGCCCAACTCTAATCCAAGCACAGCCATCTTAAAAAGGAATTATTCCTGTGTTATAAGACAGCAAGCCACAGCTACTGTGTTATAGATTTGCTAGGGGGTTATCAGTAGGATGGTTTCTAATGGCACAGTTGTTTCACTAAAAAAATATTATATGTGTGTGTGTGTGTGCGCGCGCACACACACACACTGCACTGGACACTGAAACCATAGTAAAATTATGCTGGTTACAACAAATGATGTAGGAAAATAGTGAGCCATAATGAACAAGACAAGTTACATAAGCTTGTATATTCATTTTCCCATGAGCCTTTACAGACATGTTTAAATATTTCTAAAGTTGCCACTTACAGAAGGACAGTCTTTATCATATTACACACATGCAGAGTGAATGCATTATGGACATAAAATAAGTCTCACAATCATCTTGTCCGTGTTCATGTTCTTGTCATCTTTTCTTACTGATAGCAGTCTTGGGCATGGGAAACACACTTTTCTAAGTTTGCATGGTATCTTCATTCTCTTACATGAGTTTTGTTAATACTTTTGCCTATCTCTGCCTATTACATGCTAGTTATACAGCTAGGCCAACCATTTCAAATATGTGCTCTTGAAGTTAAGCACCTAGATACAAGTGGCCTGACATAAGAGGTGCTGAACACCACAGCAATTTATATAGTCAGAGAAAATGCAACCTCTTACACCAGGGCTGAATTTAGCTGTAAGTATAGAAGCAAAAAACACAGCTGGATGAACCTATGTGAATTACCATATCTCTATAGGAATTTTTTTATGAGAGTGTTATATTAAAAAAAAGTTCAAATTATCCAGACAGTAATCTCAAGAGTCCGGACTTGTGTTTTAGTGCTCTGTTGATGCTTGCTTGATACTATCTTTAAAGCTTCAAGTTTTATGATACAACACTGAAATCATCCTTGAAGCAAAATGCCTTGCTATTTGAAATTGGCAAATGGACAAACTAATTAAGGTTGCTTAAAAAAAAAAAACACCACCACTTCATTAGTATAATAACCCTAATAATTACTAAGCAGCAGGTAGTGATTTCCACACAACACTGTTAACATCACAAATCCCATTTGGAAATGTTAGAGGAGATACAGGTGGTGCTTGTAGCACCACTTATAGTTAAAGGTTGCCCAATGCTTCCCATTATAAGATGTTCAATTCAGTTGCTTATAACTTTGTCAATCTTTAATTGTTTGAAGTGAAATTTCACATGCCAGGTATCTGCCGCAAGCTGAGTGTTTTTTAAATGTTTCTGCAAAATGCTTTAGCCATTTCCAGTAATGAACTTAGGGGAAAATATGCTTTTCCCATGTTAAAAAAAAATCTTAAAAATGATTTAGTTGAGAATCTATATCACCTCTATGCTTTGGAGCAGGAACCTGAACTGGAGGGCACTATGCATCCAGGATGAGATAGAGTTAATGGCTAATCTAGCTATGGCCCAAATACTAAATACATTTACAGAGTAATAACAAGAATTTCTGCAATAAACTGGTGTCTTATCAGTTGAGAATGATGGAGGAAGAAAAAGACCAGGAGGTATTCGTTGGTCACAGATTGACTACGAGCCACCAATGTAATGTAGTTTTGAAAAAGGCAAATGCAATCTTAGGATGTATCAGGTGAGGTATTTCCAGCAGATGTAGGGAAGTATTCAAACCATTATACAAAGGACTGGTAAGACCTCATCCAGAATACTGTGTACAGTTCTGGCCACCCAGGTTCAAGAAAGATGAATTCTAATGGGAACAGGTGCAGAGAAAGTCCACTAAGATGATTAGAGGAATGGGGAGGCTATCTTAAGAGAAGAGACTAAAAGAGCTGGCTTGTTTAGTCTAACAAAACAAAGGTTTATTTGTCTGAAACAGCTTCCCAATAGGAGTAGTGGGGCAAACAACCTAACTTACTTTTTAAAATGGAGCTTGATTGGGCTTATCTCATAGTATTGCCTGCAATGGCAGGGAATTGGACTGGATGAGCCAGGAGGTCCCTTCCAGTCCTATATTTATGTCCCAATTACAGGGGGGGTTACCCTAACACTTGGGGTGTGCCTTTTGCTATTCCGATGAAAAAATGCTCAAATTTGGCCAGGTTATAAGGGTCAGAAAAACTGCAGTTTGTGCATGCTCAGTAAAGACTTGTTTGGCAGACAAGTTCTCAGAAGATTCCATCTGCACTAGGCATGCTCTATCTTCTCACCATTCTCACATGTCACCAGACTGCATATACACCATCCCCACAAAGCAGCTGAGCATGTCCCACCTCAGGGCTATAAGGCCTGAGCAGTACTTTCCCTACAATTGCCCCTACTGAGTGCTGTGGGCCACTGTGGCAGCAGGTGCAGGAACTGAGAGGAGGTACTCTTCCTCCTATATTCAACACTCCCCTCTAATGCCCAGACACTGTGGAGGAGGAAGATGCCTGACTCAAATGCATAGGGGACAAAAGCCAAACTTGAGGGAGATGGCAATTGAGAAAGTAGATTGGGACAAGGAGCCCATGGAGGGGGAGGGAAGACAGAGATTGGATGAAGAGCCTGTGAGGGGAGTAGGAGAGACTTGGACTGGCTGGGAAAGAAGACATGGGCTTTGTGCCCCAAAGGAGAAAACTGAGATTGGATGAGTAAACCCAGGAGAGGGAGATTGGTTGGCTAAGCAAAGAGACTGGGACTGAGACAAGGAGCCAGGGAAGAAGACACAGGACTGACAGGCTCCTGGGGACAGGGGCAGAAGACTCTTTGACCACTACCACACTCTCTTTCAGAACCTGGAATGTAACCCAAGATTCTCAAGTCTCACCATTCCTCTGCAGTTAGCAAATATCAGTGAAACTACTAGTAAAATATATGTCTCATCCCTCTCTAGTGCTGTTCAATGTCAAGGATGATAACCTATTACTACTATCAATTACTCTGCTAGCTCAAGAAGCAGAGATGTGTGCAGTGCATTTAAAGGTTCCAGCCCTGCTTATGAACCATGTGGATGTCAATATGCTGCACATAAAGAATATTAAGGTTGCAAAATCAAGCACTCAGATTAGGAAATACCAGAATTAACTTTGTACAGGCACTTTTGATTTTGCCCTCTTTATGCAAACACATTATGATACAGTCTTTGATTAGATGATCACATGCTATTTGTTTTTCCACAGGACCCCTATCTCATTCAACGTACAGGATGGATGGTGCTCAGTTAAAAAGCAGTTATTCAATAGTATGTTTTATTCTTGTTGTTTAATGTGTGGCCCTAGGCCTTATTTCAAACACTGCTCTAAAGACATAATTATTAATTTCCTCCGGTGCTTTTCTATGACATTAATATCTGAGAGCTTCACAAACAATTTATTATTTACAATTCCCCAGTGAGGTAAAGGGAGTATTATTTCCATTTTACAGATAGGGAACTGAGGCACAGAGAGATTAAGGGAAAAAAGTTTCCACTAATTTTGAATGTTCAATTTGAGACAGCGAGGTCCTTATTTTCAGTACACGTAGCGTTATAGTCCTCTTTATATGTTCAAAGCACAGTTCTCATTGACTTCTGATGCAGCTGTGATTGCTCAAGACATCTGCAAATCAGAACCCAGGGATTTCACGTTGGGTACTCAGAAAATGAGAAGCACACAGTTAATAACCACCTGGGAAAAATGACCTAGAATTGTATGGGAACTCTGTGACCGGGCAGGGATAGAATTCAGTTAGCATCATTCAACTGCCTTAAGTCATGAGGCAATCCTTTCTTCATCTTGCAGGCCCCTGAAACCTTAATTCTGGCATTTCCTAGCTAATGAGTGCTCAACTTTACAATGTTAGTGCTCCTTTAATATAGTTTTGTATGTGTAATTCACTACGTATAACAGCACCCCCGCCTATCCCAGTTCCTCTATCTGGTTGCCTAATTCAGTCCTTAACTCTTAACCCTTGCAGTCCTCATCAAATTCTACAATAAAAGGGGGGGAAGGGTCCATGGTATAATGTTTATTTTTAATTCCCCAACCAAATCCCCCAAATTACCATGCCCTGGGATTTTCTGCAGGTAGAAGCCTTGTGCAAGACTAAATTTGTGACTTCTTAAGATTCTGATCACCCTGATGCACAAAAACAGTTAAAAATATCTCAAATATTCAAAAAAGTGATTCACAAATGTGTAAAGAAAACGCGAAAGAGTGCAAGAAGTGCCTGAAAAATTAAAGTGAGTCTTCCTGCTTGAAAAAAATTCATGAGGGAAATTCTGGCCCCATTGAAATCAAAGGGACCATACATTTCAATGGAGCCAAGATTTCATCCTATGGCTGGGAATGTATGTATATTACCACATTTAATCAAGGGAATTAAACTCTGTTAAGTAGAAAACTCATTGTAACCTTAAATATAGAGCTGGTGAACTCCTTCTTGATATTTGCTGACATTTCTTGATACATTTTTTGACATAGTGTTTAGCCAAAAAAGGAATATTTGGCAGTATGGTCCAGCTAACCTGTATAGCACTATTGTGGGTACAAGATTTGCAAATATCTTAGGAGGCTGGAAACTTGTGACTGCCCTGCCTCAATACTCCAGCTCAACACCGTAATTTATCTCATTTGCTGGTCTTTTGCATCAATATCACTTCACTCTCTCATATGCTAAATAGTTCAGGCCTCCTATTTTCTGATTGCAAAGACTAAGGCCTGGTCTACACTACGCGTTTAAACCAGTTTTAGGAGCGTTAAACCGATTTAACGCCACACCCGTCCACACTAAGAGGCCCTTTATATCGATATAAAGGGCTCTTTAAACCGGTTTCTGTACTCCTCCCTAACGAGAGGAGTAGCGCTAATATCGGTATTACCATATCGGTTTAGGGTTAGTGTGGCCGCAAATCGACGGTATTGGCCTCCGGGCGGTATCCCACAGTGCACCACTGACCACTCTGGACAGCAATCTGAACTCGGATGCAGTGGCCAGGTAGACAGGAAAAGCCCCGCGAACTTTTGAATATCATTTCCTGTTTGCCCAGCGTGGAGCTCCGATCAGCACGGGTGGCGATGCAGTCCGAAATCAAAATCCAAAAAGAGCTCCAGCATGGACCGTACGGATGTGATCGCTGTATGGGCAGGCAAATCTGTTCTATCAGAGCTCCGTTACAGAAGACGAAATTCCAAAGCATTTTTAAAAAATCTCCAGACAGACGCCATAGCAGGGACTCAGCGCACTGCTGCGTGACAAGCGTAACGGAAAGCCAAAGAATCAAATGGACGCTCATGGAGGGAGGGGGGACTGAGGACTCAAGCTATCCCACAATTCCTGCAGTCTACAAAAAGCATTTGCATTCTTGGCTGAGCTCCAAATGCCTGTAGGGTCAAACACATTGTCCGCGGTGGTTCAGGGCATAGCTCGTCAATTTACAGCCCCCACCCACCCCCAGAAGTAAAAGGGAAAAAAATTGTCTCTTGACTCTTCTAAATGTCACCCTATGTCTACTGAATGCTGCTGGTACACGCGATGCTGCGGCACTCAATTGCAGTATCCTCTTTCCCCCTCACTGGTGGTAGATGGTGCAATATGACTGGTAACCGTCCTCATCATCAGCCTTGTGGCAGATGGTGCTGCACAATAGGACTGGTACCTGTCCTCATCATCAGCCCATGAGTGCTCCTAGCTGGCCACAGGTGAGGTCGGCTGGGGGCGCCTGGGTAAAAAACTCCTGGTCATTCCCAGTAGATGGTACAGAACGGCTGGTAACCATCTTCATCGTAGCTATAGGGGGCTGAGCTCCATCAGCCCCCGCCCTTCATGTGTAAAGAAAAGATTTTGTACTGCCTGGACTATCATAGCAGCGGGATGCTGGCCTCCTCTCCCCCACACTGCTTAATGTCCTGTCTGGACTATCATAGCAGCTGGAGGCTGCCTTCCCCTCATTTTATCTCACTAAAAAGTCACTGTTTCTTATTCCTGCATTCTTTATTACTTCATCACACAAATGGGGGGACACTGCAACGGTAGCCCAGGAAGGCTGGGGGAGGAGGGAATCAACAGGTGGGGTTGTTGCAGGGGCACCCCCTGTGAATGGCATGCAGCTCATCATTTCGGCGGGATCTGACATGGAGGGGCTGTGCTCTCTGATTCTCTGATACACTGCTTCTCTAGTACACTTGCCCCATATTCTAGGCAGGACTGATTCTATTTTTAGATACCATAAAGGAGGAACTGACTCAGGAAGTCATTCCCATTTTTGTCTTTTGCACCCCCGGCCGATCTCAGCCAGGGGCACCCATGATAGCAGCAGACGGTGCAATATGACTGGTAACCATCTCTGCTTGTCTTTTGCGCCCCCGACCGATCTCAGCCAGGGGCACCTATGACAGCAGCAGAGGATACAGCACAAAAGGACTGGTAACCATCATCTCATAGCCAATTTACAAGGGTATGGTAGATGGTACAGAACAGCTGATAACCATCTCTGCTATCATGCAAAAGCAAATGAATGCTGCTGTGTAGCGCTGCTGAATCGCCTCTGTCAGCGGCATCTATTACACATACGGTGACAGTGACAAGAGGCAAAACAGGCTCCATGGTTGCCATGCTATGGCGTTTGCCAGGGCAATCCAGGGGAAAAGGGCGCGAAATGATTGTCTGCCGTTGCTTTCCCGGAGGAAGGAATGAGTGACGACATTTACCCAGAACCACCCGCGATCATGATTTTTGCCCCATCATGCACTGGTGATCTCAACCCAGAATTCCAAGGGGCAGGGGAGACTGCGGGAACTATGGGATAGCTACGGAATAGCTACCCACAGTGCAACGCTCCAGAAATCGATGCTAGCCTCGGACCGTGGACGCACACCACCGAATTAATGTGCTTAGTGTGGCCACGTGCACTCGATTTTATACAGTCTGTTTTACTAAACCGGTTTATGTAAAATCGGAATAATCCCGTAGTGTAGACGTACCCTAAGGCAAGTTTGTGTGGTAGATCACTTTTGTGACAGCATTTTGTTCTTGCTGTAAGAGTGCTTTACACTGGAGCCTATTTATATTTTATTGACTAAGACAGTGTGAATTCCAAAAATAAAAATGTTTCTTTTATGGGAAAAAGAGTAGCTGTCAAGTGTATATATTTGTTTATGAGAACATGGGCAAGTTAACAGCATGTCTAACCTATTACTGAAGCAGGATGCCTGAATAATTAAAAAAAAGAATGTTAGAATTTGACTCAATCAGAAAGGTGGAAGGCATCATTTCTCTCTCTCGCTCACACACAAAATATTCCCAGGTTGTAGCCACAAGAAGTGGACTTATCTTTTCTCATGAAGGTCTTTATTTTGGCATGTTTTACCTCTGTTTCCTCTTTGAACCTACCAGATAAATCATTCTAGGTTCCTCCCAAAAAGACAGGACTGTTTTGTTTAGTTACTTTGGTTGGTCGGGTTTTTTTCTATCCAATATTGCTTTGTTTGAAAGTACCAATAATTAAAGGGCTGGCTAGAACCAGCCAGCATTGTGCATGCTTTCTCAAAGAGTTCAGTTTCACTTCAAAAACCTGTTTAGCAACTCTGCATATGGCCCATTCTTCAGAAGAGACTGTTATTCATGCCAAGCCTGAGATGAACTAATATATAATAGGAACTAAGACCAAACAATTCATATTAACATGTGTTCTAAGCAAGTATTTGACAAGGCAACAAAAATCCTAGGCATAAAACCTAAGTTTCTAAACAGCACAACATGCTAACAAAAATAAATCTAGCAGTTAATTTTAAAAAGAAATACACTGTCATTTTGGAATGCAGAAAATATAGATGGAAATCCTTATTTCGAGCAGTTTTATAGGATTAATTTTTGCTAACACCAATAGTGTTAAGATCTAGAACATAATATTAGTTACAGTGGTCAGAGGCTATGTTAAGGTTGTGCACAGGAGACAACATTGCTTGGAGACATGCTAAGGCTTATCTGCCTTGGGCAGTTTTATGCTCTTGTTATCAACATGTTCATCTTCTCATGGGGCTTTAGCATTCAGAATGCTCCTGCTGCTGACTCTTCAAATCAAAATAATGTGACACAAACAGGCACTATCTTACATATGTCATTCTCTATAACTGACAGGGGCTGCTTACTAGCAGATGTAGTTGGCTATAATGCAGGCAAAAAGTGTAAACCCTATGTTGAACCATAATTCTAAAATGAGAACCATTATAGTCCTTTTACTAATAATGGTAATACTCAGCACTTACATACAGTAGTGCCTTTCATCAGAGGATCTCAAAAGTACATTACAAACATTAAGTAAACCACACAACACATCTCTGTAGTTCATAAGAATTACTACCTCATTTTAAAGAGGAATTTCAGGACTATTTATTTTTAGAGAGTGTTTTATAGCACCCATTACTGTAGTATCACTGTTTCCAAGGAAAATCAGAGCTACTTAGTTGGGTTCCGAGTAGACTTCATAAAGTCTTCTGTGCTTACTCACATATTTTGGCTACAGACTCTGTATTAGAGCTGAAAGGTGCAATTCTCAGCTCACCTAGACATACCAGTGCCAGTTCTGCTCAAGTTTGCATCTAAGAATTGGGAGGTGGGGGCAGGGGGTCACATGAAGAGAAGATGTACAGAAGATGCCTGCCCAACTTCTAGTCTCCTCAACTCCCTGCACTAATCCACATCAATTAAGGTATCTAAAACATAACTTTCTGTCAGATATTTACTAATTAGATGAGTGAGACCCTTTTTGTTGTGTTATTATGGATCCTGCTGGAAAAGATAGGAACACCAAACGACCTAAGCTTGAGTCTCCAAAGAAAGGTAAGGCCAAGGAAACCCAGTCTCTTGCAGGACTTTGCAGGTATGAAAGATTTTCTAACTACCAGATTTGATCTTTTATACATGATATACATGAGCTCTTTAAAGATTTGGAAAAAGTCAAAAGCTTGTTTGACCTATTTAAATAATGAACTAAGAAAAACTGTCATAGAACTCAAGGAGATTAAAACAGAGAATGTTTCCCTGAGGGAAAGACTAACCAGTCTTGAAGAGAAAAAAGAAGAATTTGAAAAACAGATCACACAGGAATACTTTGTGATTATTGGGAGTCCCTGAAGGACTGGAAGGAAAATGCATGATTAGCTGGAGGCCAAATTTAGGCTTCTAGGAAAGAGACTGAAATCCAGGACCTCCATGGTTGCATTCTCAGAAATGCTTCCAGTTCCACACGCAGGGCCAGATAGAGGGGCAGAGCTTCAGAGTCTCAATGTGTGGATGAGACGATAGTGTAGAGAGGAGGTGTTTGGATGTAGTAGGAACTGGGGAAACTTTTGGGATAGGGGGAGCCTATACAGGAAGGATGGGCTCCACCTAAACCAAAATGGATCCAGACTGCTGGCACTTAACATTAAAAAGGTTGCAGATCAATTTTTAAACTAAGAGATGGGGGAAAGCCAATTGCTGCAGAGGAGCTCGTGGATCGGACAGAGACTTCTCTTAGAGGAGAATCTATTGATAGAGATTCTCTAGGTTTTAGTCAGGAGGAGAGGATAAAGTATGGGCCAGATCAGACGAGAAACTTTCAAATAAAAAAGAATCTGACACATCAGAAAAGGGAAGACAAATAAACAGTGACAAGATTTTAAAGTGCTTGTACACAAATGCTAGAAGTCTAAATAATAAGATGGGTGAACTAGAGTGCCTCATGATAAAGGAGGATATTGATATAATAGGCATCACAGAAACCTGGTAGAGTGGGGACAAACAATGGGACACAATCATTCTGGGGTACAAAATATATCAGAAGGACAGAACAGGTCATGTGGTGTGGGGGGAGGATTGGCACTATATGTGAAAGAAAATGTAGAATCAAATGAAGTAAAAATCTTAAATGAATCCACATGTTCCATAGAATCTCTATGGATAGTAATTCCATGCTCTAATAAGAATATAACAGTAGGGATCTATTATCAACCACCTGACCAGGACAGTGATAGTGACGATGAAATGCTAAGGAAGGTTAGAGAGGCTATCAAAATAAAGAACTCAATAATAGTGGGAGATTTCAATTATCCCCATATTGATTGGGTACATGTCACCTCAGGACGAAATGCAGAGACAAAATTTCTCAATACTTTAAATGACTGCTTCTTGGTCAGGAACCCACAAGGGGAGAGGCAATTCTTGAATTAGTCCTGAGTGGAGTGCAGGATCTGGTCCAAGAGGTAACTGTAACAGGACCACTTGGAAACAGTGACAATAGTATAACAACATTTAACATTCCTGTGGTGGGAAGAACACCTCAATAGCCCAACACTGTGGCATTTAATTTCAGAAAGGGGAACTATGCAAAAATGAGGAGGTTAGTTAAACAGAAATTAAAAGGTACAGTGACTAGAGTGAAATCCCTGCAAGCTGCATGGACTCTTTTCAAAGACACCATAATAAAGGCCCAACTTAAACATATACCCCAAATTAAAAAAACATAGAAAAAGAACTAAAGAAGAGCCACCCTGACTTAATAATGATGTAAAAGAAGCAGTGAGAGATAAAAAGGGCATATTTAAAAAAGTGGAAGTCAAATCCTAGTGAGGTAAATAGAAAGGAGCATAAACTCAGCCAAATTAAGTGTAAAAATGTAATAAGAAAAGCCAAAAAGGAGTTTGAACAACAGCTAACCAAAAACTCACAAGATATTTACAAAATGTTTTTAAGTATATCAGAAGCGGGAAGCCTGCTAAACAACCAGTTGGGCCCTTGGACGATCAACATACAAAAGGAGCACTTAAAGATGGTAAAGTCATTGTGGAGAAACTAAATGGATTCTTTGCTTCAGTCTTCATGGCTGAGGATGTTAGGGAGATTCCCAAACCTGAGCCGTCCTTTGTAGGTGACAAATCTGAGGAACTGTCACAGATTGAAGCGTCACTAGACGAGTTTTTGGAATTAATTGATAAACTTAACAGTAACAAGTCACTGGGACCAGATGGCATTCACCCAAGAGTTCTGAAAGAACTCAAATGTGAAATTGTGGAACTATTAACTATGGTTTCTAACCTGCCCTTTAAATCGGCTTCTGTACTCAATGACTGGAAGACAGCTAATGTAATATTCAAAAAGGGCTCTAGAGGTGATCCCGGCAATTACAGACCGGTAAATCTAATGTCAGTACCAGGCAAACTAGTTGAAACAATAGTAAAGAATAAAATTGTCAGGCACATAGAAGAACATAAATTGTTGGGCAAAAGTCAACATGGTTTCTGTAAAGTGAAATCATGACTTACTAATCTATTAGAGTTCTTTGAAGGGGTCAACAAACATGTGGACAAGGGGGATCCAGTGGACATAGTGTACTTAGGTTTCCAGAAAGCCTTTGACAAGGTCCCTCACCAAGGCTCTTATGTAAATTAAGTTGTCATGGGATAAGAGGGAAGATCCTTTCATGGACTGAGAACTGGTTAATAGACAGGGAACAAAGGGTAGGAAGAAATGGTAAATTTTCAGAATGGAGAGGGGTAACTAGTGGTGTTCCCCAAGGGTCAGTCCAGGGACCAATCCTATTCAACTTATTCATAAATGATCTGGAGAAAGAGGTAAACAGTGAGATGGCAAAGTTTGCAGATGATACTAAACTGCTCAAGATAATTAAGACCAAAACAGATTGTGAAGAACTTCAAAAAGATCTCACAAAACTAAGTGATTGGGCAACAAAACGACAAATGAAATTTAAAGTGAATAAATGTAAAGTAATGCACATTGGAAAAAATAACCCCACCTATACATACAATATGATGGGAGCTAATTTAGCTACAACTAATCAGGAAAAAGATCTTGGAGTCATCGTGGATAGTTCTCTGAAGATGTCCACGCAGTGTGCAGCAGCAGTCAGAAAAGCAAACAGGATATTAGGAATAATTTAAAAAGGGATAGAGAATAAAACGGAGAATATCTTATTGCCCTTATATAAATCCATGGTACGCCCACATCTTGAATACTGCATACAGATGTGGTCTCCTCATCTCAAAAAAGATATACTGGCATTAGAAAAGGTTCAGAGAAGAGCAACTAAAACGATTAGGGGTTTGGAATGGGTCCCATATGAGGAGACATTAAAGAGGCTAGGACTTTTCATCTTGGAAAAGAGGAGACTAAGGGGGGATATGATAGAGGTATATAAAATCATGATTAGTGTGGAGAAAGTGAACAAGGAAAAGTTATTTACTTGTTCCCATAATATAAGAACTAGAGGCCACCAAATGAAATTAATGGGCAGTAGGTTTAAAACAAATAAAAGGAAGTTCTTCTTCACGTAGCGCACAGTCAACCTGAAAGCAGCATTTAATGGCATCAAACAAGCTCTCAGATACACTGTGATCTTCATAAAGAAGCTGACAAACTCTGTCAAATATTTCAATACCCCATCAGATGCTTGGCAGGCACTACAGAAATTGAGACCAGATCTCTCTAAGGGTAACATCAAGATCCTCTCATAAGGAAAAGTAAATGGAGAGTATAAGTCCTGAAGAAAAGGAATTGTGATTGGGAAAACCAGGAAACTCACCTACATATATCTGATATATTGAATAGTGTTATAGGGTAGTAGTTAGTAATGTTGGACAAGATATGTTGTACAGCTTAATCATCAATATTTTCAATATATTGATAAGCCAACAAAAGAATGTCTGTATAGTCATAACTAAATACTCATCTCTATTTCTATTTATAAGTATGTATGTTTATAATATATATGATACAAATATATTCAAAAATATTTACTTGTGTCTTATTTGTGATTACCTGTATGACTTTATATGGACACTTGTATATTTATTTTTACATTTCTACTCATATTTAAAGTATATATATTTATAGTATGTATGGTAATAATATATTCATATTTATTTATCTGCAAACATCATTTATGTAACTTCATTTTTACCTTTTTCATTAGTCTATTGTTATAAATATTTATATATCACATGTATGTTAGTATTTATATACTATATTTTATTACTTATGCATTCATATCCGTGGAGCAATAGGTTTCATTCATTTATATACTTTGGCATATGTGGGTATTTCGGTAAACATAGGTATATTCCTGGCTGATTCCTAATTAATTCATAATGTGGGTGGAGCTTGGTGAAGATCTTGTAGGTGTTGGTCTCTGTCTGAGGGGTTGGAGCAAATGCGGTTATACCTCAGCGCTTGGCTGTAAACGATGGATTGTGTGGTGTGTCCGGGTTGGAAGCTGGAGGCATGAAGGTAGGCATAGCGGTCAGTGAGTGGTGTTAACGTAATATACGCCATCATGTGCCAGCAATGCCCCTCTGCTATGTACATCAGCCAAACTGGGCAATCCCTACATAAAAGGATAAATGGACACAAGTCAGATATTAGGAATGGCAATATACAAAAACCTGTAGGAGAACACTTCAGTCTCCCTGGACACACAATAGCAGATTTAGAGGTAGCCATCCTGCAGCAAAAAAAACTTCAGGACCAGACTCCAAAGAGAAACTGCTGAACTTCAGTTCATTTGCAAATTTGACACCATCAGCTCAGGATTAAACAAAGACTGTGAATGGTCAGCCAACTACAAAAGCAGTTTCTCCTCCCTAGGTGTTCATACCTCAACTGCTAGAAGAGGGCTTCATCCTCCCTGATTGAACTAACCTCGTTATCTCTAGACTGATTCTTCTCTGCATATTTATACCTGCCTCTGGAAATTTCCACCACATGCGTCTGACGAAGTGGGTATTCACCGACAAAAGCTTATGCTCCAATACGTCTGTTAGTCTATAAGGTGCCACAGGACTCTTTGTCGCTTTTTACCCTTTATCAGAGAAATAACTGACATTATTTCCAATAGAGTTGATGTCCTAGTGGTACTAGGAGGAGACTGGATCACTGTCATGGACAATATCAGACAAATCTTAGTGTTCTAGAGGAAAATCTCAGGCTTCTGCAAATAATCCATTATTCCTATGGAAGGATAATGGACTAGTGGCTATTTGGAGACTGACACATCCTACAAAGCGTGACTACACACATTTCTCCATGGTTCATGCCTGCAATTCCAGATTAGATTTTTTCATTTTATTAAAGGTGCTAGCTCCCGCATGTCTGGA
The DNA here is from genome assembly GCF_016161935.1 of Mauremys reevesii. NCBI lineage: Eukaryota > Metazoa > Chordata > Testudines > Geoemydidae > Mauremys > Mauremys reevesii. The sequence continues at coordinate 161,653,779 of NC_052625.1, forward strand.
GGCAGAAGTCGGTAACATTGTCACCTTTGTTTATGCTACATCTTCTCTTCACATAGATACTGGTTGTAGAGCTACAAGATCTTCAGGATGAAAGTTAAACTCAAATCTACTTAGAGACCCTAAATTTCTTCACACGATTGAAACATCCATTCCTGACTTCTTGAAGGAAAATATAAATATGACCTTCTCTACTACAACTTTACGGGAAGCATTGAAGGCTTAAGGGGAGAATGCATACAATTTGCACTTGAACAGAAGAAAGGAATCAATTACTTAATTGTGTGGCAGAGATGGTTGCTAAGTTTGGAAAAAATATATACAGAAGATCCTCAGAATAGTGAGCTGCTGCACTCTCTCATGACCTCAAAATACCAATACAATTCACCTGCACATCAACCAACGTGATATATGCCATCATGTGCCAGCAATGCCCCTCTGCCATGTACATTGGCCAAACTGGACAGACTCTACGCAAAAGAATAAATGGACACAAATCTGACATCAGGAATCATAACATTCAAAAACCAGTGGGAGAACACTTCAACCTCTCTAACCACTCAGTGACAGACTTGACGGTGGCAATTTTGCAACAAAAAAACTTCAAAAACAGACTCCAAAAAGAGACTGCTGAACTCGAATTAATATGCAAATTAGATACAATTAACTTAGGTTTAAACAGAGACTGGGAATGGTTGGGTCATTACACTAATTGAATCTATTTCCCTATGTTAAGTTCTCCTCATACCTTCTATGGGTCATCTCAATTATCACTTCAAAAGTTTATTTTCTCCTGCTGCTGCTATCTCATCTCATTGAGGGAGGGATAGCTCAGTGGTTTGCGCATTGGCCTGTTAAACCCAGGGTTGTGCATTCAATCCTTGAGGGGGCCACTTAGGGATCTGGGGCAAAAATCAGTACTTGGTCCTGCTAGTGAAGTCAGGGGGCTGGACTCGATGACCTTTCAAGGTCCCTTCCAGTTCTAGGAGATTGGTATATCTCCGATTGATTGATTGACTCTTCCTGTTGGTATGCATACTTCCACCTTTTCATGTTCTCTGTATGTATAAATATCTCCTGTCTGTGTGTTCCATTCTATGCAGCCGAAGAAGTGAGCTGTAGCTCACAAAAGCTTATGCTGAAATACATTTGTTAGTCTCTAAGGTGCCACAAGTACTCCTATTCTTAATACAATTAATGTATGTCCACCCAGACTGAATTTATGCTTAATAGAGTTAAATAGAGGCATTATGAATGGGTGAATAAATCAGGCAAATTTCTAGAGAGTAAAATTAAAATGGCTTCACCCAGTAACACTATATCCTCATTGCTACAGGACAATGGTCTTTCTGTACTAGAACTGTATAAAATTAACAGATAATTTAAAGGGATTCATAAGAGCCTGCACATTTCATGGTGAGTCCAGTTTCAATCTATTTGACCAATTTGTGGAGGAACTACCCCTGAATATATTGCTGCTACCTCAAACTGATTATATGAAAGAAGATATCACTCCACCAAAAGTTAAGCAGGCAATTGGCTTGTTCAACTCAGGCAAAGTGCTGGGAGGCAATGGCTTTCCAACAGAATTTTATAATACATTTATCAATTAATTAGTACCAATACTGTCAGAAGTCCATAATGAAATATTTACAAAAGAAATAATGTCATGGGACATGAGGGTGGTGATAACTATCCTAATTCCAAAAAATCCCACAAGGACAGTTCATCATTTTGGCGATTACCATCCCATCTCTGTTGAATACAAATCATAACATTCGGACAAAGATTCTCGCTTCGCACAATATTTCTCCATCAATCATTCAGGTGGACCTAGTGGGTGGCAGATTAGCAGCAGACCATACTCAGAAGATATTCCATTTAATCCACCAGGCATAAAAAACTGATGCTCCAGTTGCTATCCTATCATTAGATGCTGAAAAGGCCTTTAGTCAAGTGGAATGGCCATACCTATAAGGTATCCTGAGAAAATTAGGATTTGGACCTAAATTTCTAATCTGGCTTGATATTATTTACAAATCACCCCTTGCCTCTGTTATCTCCTCCACTCTTTAGTTACATTGAGGAATGCTCTCTATCACTTCTACTACTTGATATAGCCATGGAATTGCTAGCAGCATATATCAGACACAGCCTCTATTGAAATAATTACCATCCAGGATAAAGAGTACAAGCTCAGTATATACACAGACATTCTGCTCACTCTAAAAAATCTCTTCTCTTCCATTTCTGCTACTATCTGCAGTAAACTACTTTGATGTGATATCAGGATTTTGAATAAACTGGAACAAGTCTCAAGTGATGGATAATTCCCTTAAACCAAATCCACCTCAAACAATTTTCCTTTCATTCATACATAAAGATAACCTGCTTAGGCATCAGGATATGTTCTGATTTATCAAAACTAGTATCTGCAAACTGGATGTCATATTCAGACAGTGACAAAAAGAGAAATGCTGCTCACTACCAGTATCTTTATTGGGAAAGGTAGAAGCTATTCAAATGAATGTGGGACTGAGATTAATATCTATGTTTATCTTAATTCCACTTAAATTGCCTTCTTCAACTTTTACAAGATGAAATAGAGTTGTACAATAATTCTTATGGAATATGAAGACACAACGGATATTCCATAAGCTACTCAAGAAATCATGGCCATATGGGTCGGTGGGATTATCTGATTTGTACTTATATCACATTGCTTTTCAATTAAGTTTTTTAATAAATGGTTCCATCCCACCAACTCTTCCCAAGCTTCAGTGTGGTTTGCGATTGAAGAAAAATTAGTTAAAATTAAATTAAAATTAAAATTAATCATCTCTCTCTGCACTTCCATTTTTAAAATGGTTGCCTGCAACTTCAAGGAAAAATACATTTATGTCTTCTTGGAGTGGTCTTCAGCAAAAGCAAGTCCACTACCCCCTTTTAATCTTACCAACTCTTTCTATGCCAATTTGGAATAATCCCTGATTTAAATTTGCTAATAACTCAAAACTCAAATCCATTTGGCTAACCAAGGGCATATTAACCATAAGAGATATTATTGAACTGACAACTTTAGCCTCCTTCACATGTCTTCATGATAAATACCAGCTACCAATAGAACAATGTCCTTTCTACAATGAGTTTCAACTCAAAATTATATAAGAACTGGGGAAATGTTGGCAGGCCACAAACAACACTTCACTTGAAGTGCACCTTAAAAAGTATGTTGGCCAAAAACATTTTGTGAGCAACACATACAATGGCTGAACTCCTTGATTCATTCTGCTTAATATATCCTAAAAGAAAAATGGGCTAAGGAGTTAAACACCTCAATTTCTTCTGACAGGTGGGATAATATATGGCATATTGTGCCCAGAATATATCCAGTTCTCTGTTTTGTGTTTCTTTCAGAACAAAATTATAAACAGATATTGGACTCCTGAGCAATTGCATAAAGGATGTTATCACTGCTGCATTATATATCATCACCATACACAATTATCCACAAAAAGGGCTTCACATAAGTTCCTCAAGAGCTTTTGTCTTTGCAGGACACCTTTGGAGAGTGAAGAGTTTTCCATCAGTTCTGTACCTTAAATTGGTGCCCTTTAGTAGGTTTTCATTGCATAATTCAGAATGGCTGCAAAGAAGAAGCCAAAAGTGATTCAGTGTCATCACACAGCCTTGTCTCAAGCCCATTAGATATGGGAAATGGTTTAGAAAGGACAACATGTGAGTGTATTTGACCAGTCATGTCTTTACGGAACTGATGTATGATAACAAATTTGGTGGAGCAGCCAAACTTTTCTAGAGTTTGCCAGAGATTTTTTTAAGATCCAGGAAGCATACAGTTCCATGTTTTGTTCGGTACATTTTGCCTGAATCTGTCTCAACAAAAATCATGTCTGTGGTGCTCCAACCTGATATAAATCCACATTGGGTCCCTGGTAGAAACTTCTGATACAGTATTGACAAGCTGGTTGAGCAAAATATGGTTCAAGAATATTCAATTCTAAATATCCACTAGTGGCTAAAACTGTGAAATCCAATGTTTTCTGCAATTTGGGTAGTATGAAACTTGGTATCTTGCTGTCCAGTATGAATTGTCTCTATTGTAGTAAGTTGAATATTTCATGTTCAACAATCAGATATTACATGCACTTTTAAGGGATACTTTGTAACAATTAGTCTGTGTCAGGGGTGCTCTCTCGTTACGGTAAAGAACAACTCTTTCAAGAGATATGAAGGAAACCATGCTAACGAGGACCTCTTTTTTTCCCTTCACTATTTTAAACATAACCATACAAAATAGTGTGGGAGAGACAAAGCAACTATAGCACTACAGTGAGTATATACATAAATTCAACAGAGACTAATAAGATCAGAAAATAATGCAAAGACAAACAGAAGATTTGCTGATATACCAGGAGAATATTTTACATATAACATAACAAAGTGAAACATTTCTATTTATGGAGTCTCCCAGATGTTGAAGAATTACTCTGTTTACATTCCAAGAAAAGAAGACAAACCTATAGAAATCACTAGGCCCTGTATTATTATACATGAGTTTGTGCATTACAATTGAATCCCAGACCTTTCTGACTCAAGCGCTCCTACCGGAGTGTTTTTTATCTACTGTAGAACATGATATGATCCAACACCACTGATGTCAGTGGAAAGACTCCCATCAACTTCAGTGGTCATCAGATTGGGCCCCCTAAACAGTATTTCACTGTAATCAGGAGATGAGACAATCCTGGTGTTTTTAACTAGGTAAACCCTTGCATTGTGATAGCCTTAAAATACTATTAAAGGGTGTAGAGGAAATCTGCATCCAGGTAATTTAAAAATAAAACACAGGAAACAACCAGAATGGTCCTTCTTTTGGACATTCCCACCAGATATGGAAAAAGATATTTTATTCCTCACGTCCTCCCCAAACAATTAACTTTGAAATGTTATTTGAATCAGAGTAGTAAACGTACCACTGGAATATCACCTTGCATGGTTTTCTTTCATAGAAACATATTGAAGAAGCAGCTGTTCTTTTATGCTTAACATGAGGGTCACACTTAGGGAGTACACAGAAAGAAAACCTTTTATTAAATGCAAATCGGTGTTCAAGTAAACACTGAAACAGGAAAAGAATTAGAAGCCAATATATAATATGAGATACTCGTTACATCAATGGCTGAAAACGTAATTGTCCAACAGAAATAAAACAGGTCGCGTTATAATTAGAGTTGGCAAAATCCTTTTTTTTTAAATAATTTTGACATATAAGATGTTTATTTTAACCATTTTTTAGGTTATTGATTTAAATGTTCACAGTTGTGTGAAATTATGGGAAGAGGTCAGACAATTATTTAATGGCAGTAGTCAGTGAGATTCCAAAAGCGAAAGCTTTATAACCATTTAAACACAAATTGTAAACATCACATGTCAAAATGTACAAAGTAAACAGCTTTAAATCAAACTCTAGGTTCTCAAGCAGCAGTTTGCCTTTGTAAATTTCTCTTAGTTTGCCTTTGTAAATTTCAAGTATTATTGATGGAAATACTTTTTCATTGGTTTGTGTATGTACTGTGAAATTGACATTTACTGACATTTACCAAAAAAATCAAATCCTTCCTAGTCTGGTCATAATGTGTTGATAACAACATAATTATTTTCATTACCACTAGAGGTGGTTGGGGGGGAAAAGGAACATTTGTCACAAAAATCTTCATGTAAAGTAGATCCCTATTTTTTGTTGCAAAAATTCAGAATTTTGCAACCACCTCTAATTCCATACAAGAAGAGTGAAAACTAAGCAGTGTACCACATGAAGACACAGAGTGATACACACCTTCCAGGGCAATGTCCCAGGCAGATTTCCAGAGCAAAACGATGGAACTTTAGCAGACAGTCTGTTAAGCTTAGAGAGAGGGAGAGACAGACCTTGGTAATATCCAAGCTCTTTGATCACTTAGTGTCCAATGGAACTAAAATCTAGATTAAAAAAAACAGGAGTACTTGTGGCACCTTAGAGTGATTAGTCAATGAGCATTTATATTCAGCTTATCACTTATGCCCTCTTTTTCTTTTTTGTCTTTGTGTGTGCCGTTTTCTCATTACATGCTAAATATACTTTGCTTTACTTTTAAGATAATTGGATCTGGATGTTGTGACTGTTAACTTTTCCACAGCTATGGAGCACTTCTTCTGACAGCTGACCTTAGAAGACACTGTCTTCTGACCTTTGTGGAGATGGAACTAACGTCTCAACTCAAAGGAAGTGGAAGCAGAAGTTAAGTAACACACTGGACTCCAACACAAATAAGGCTGCAAGAAAACTGGAATTATCTAGTCTAGGCAAAGAAATTGCTTAGCAACATGGGGTGCCAGTCTTGGTTCAGGTACATTTTCAGCTATCCTGAACTAATGACTTCTCTAAATGGAAAATTCAGTTTTTTCTGTTGATATATTTTAAGTTAAAATGTTATTGCTATCCCATGCACAAGAAGTATTGCTTTTCATCCTGCTTGGGAATGTGTCTGCACAAAGAGAAAAACACTCATAGTACAAGATACATGCATTATTATCCCGAACACACACACACACACACACACACAAACACAGATAGCTTCTTACTTTCATATGTACAAGACATTTTCATTGACTTATCACAGAATGCTCCCATGAGTCCATTGAAAGCATGGAAAATGACCAGATGTTTCAGTTTTGCCCTTGGTTGGGTAGCTGCTAACATCTTCTCTGTCCAAGATTCAGGTTTCTTTAGCACGTTTTATGTCTCAGAGACATAAGTTATTTTAAAGTAATTGACTGAGATGGTGTTTCTAGAATTAACAGAGGTGTCATTTGCATACACATCTGTTTCACCATGAAGTACTGCAAAGTAAATATAATATCTAAACTTTAGCTGGTTATATCATGCTCTATGTTATATTTAATATGCTTCTAAATTAATACATTTTTGAAGCTAATAGATAAGAAAATAACTTAAGTGCCACTTAGAAAAATTAACCTGCTAATTATCTGCATGATTTGGCTCTTCACTCCCTGAATCAAAGACAGAAAGACACTAGCAAACCTACAACAATGGTGTCACATTTTCCAGGCTTGCGAAGCACCTCCCCACCACCACCTCCCCTTAATATGAGGAAGCCTTTTCTATGCTTACTGTGGGTCAGTTACCCAATACCACCACCCTCTGGCAACACAAACATTACTTCCGGGCCTCCGCAAGCCCTGCACCCTCTTTACAGGTTAATGCTAGGCACCCTCCAACTCCCAAGCACTTGGAGTCTTCCCCTGGAGCATCCAGCCCCTGTCCAACTGAACACTCACAGAATTCTCTCATCCACTACTCTCAAAGGAATAGTACACACTAGCTTACCAGTGATACCTCAAGATCCCCACCCCACTCAACTCACAGCGCTTAAATTTGTTTTCAGTGAAAGCCAGTAAACATTTATTTAACAAAGATTTGAGAAGAAGCAAGTAGAATTAATGGAAACAAATGGTTAACTATCTAGGGTGACCATATTTTCCAAAGGTAAAATGGGATACTGTGAGGCTTAGCCCTCCCCCTGCCCCAGCCGCTCAGCCATACCCTCCCCCACCCATGGGGCTGGCCCCGGCCACTTGTCTGTCCCCCTCCTCCCCACAGAACTGGCCTCAGCCACCCACCTGAACCCTACTGGCTCCAGCGCCAAGCAGTCCCTGGTCGCTCAAACTCTGCCATCCCCACCATGTGCTGGAAATCTTCCCTCCACCTACGCGGGGCTGGCATCTCTGCTCACCCCGCACATTCCTCCAACCACACTGCACCCCACTTTTTTGACAAAAGTGGGTATTCGTCCCGTTTGCTCTTGCCAACTGATCAAGTTGGCAAAAGCAAATGGGACAAATGCCCACTTTTGCCAAAAAAGTCGGGACGGCTGGGACAGGGCTTAGAAAAGGGACTCTCCCAGCCAGAATGGTATGTATGGTCACCCTATTCCTATCAGATACAATCATAACATGCTCTCTAGAGCCTAAACTTGTTTGGCCAGTTATTGTCATGACACATAGAGCAAAAGCATCTTACAGCCAGACTTGGCTGTGATTGTCCATTCATGTCCTCTTGCCTCTTCAGTAGAAAAATCCCCGGTGTCCCTTTGCAATCCCGGATATAGCAAAACAGTCCTTTGATCTTATTCATAAGCAGGACACCCCCTAGCTGATTGTTGTTCCCTGTTGCCTCTATCTCATTTGTTGACCTTGCAATCTTTTAATTAGCATCTGGCTCTGCATGCAAATAGGCATGCATTGTGAGATACCCAATGCAAAGTACATATTTGTCCAAACTAAGAGAGACAAGAATCTCTTATACCCTGCCTGAACAAAAATTTGTCCAAGGCTGATCCTGATGACCTGCTTTTAACTTCAAGGCTTTAAGAACATAATTTCCAGTTTACTTATTAAGTATTATCCATACATACATTTTGCAATGAATAAGATGATGAATGCATTTGTGGCTGTTGGTACAGACCTCACATCCCACCCTTTGGCACACTATTATGTAGCTATCAGACCCAGGGGATCCGTATAAACCCTTATGCCCTTTCCCATGCATTCTGCCAGTTGGCACTAAGAGATTCTTCAGTCACAAAGAGTGTAAACTGACTTTTTTCTATCCTGAAATGCTTACCACATCCCTGGTGTTATATCTATATAATGGTCCATCTAGCCCGGTATCCTGTCTTACGACAGTGGCCAATGCCAGCTGCTTCACGGGGTATGAACAGAACAGGGCAATGACTAGGTGATCTATCCTCCATCATCCAGTCACAGCTTCTGCCAGTCAGAGGTTTTGGGATACCTGGAGCATAGGGATGCATCCTGACCATCTCAGCTAATAGTCATTGATGGAGCTATCCTCCAGGAACTTTTCTAATTCTATTTTTTTTAACCCAGTTATACTTTTGGTCTTCACAACAATCCCTGGCAACAAGCTCCTCAGGCTGATTGTGCATTGTGTGAAGAAGTACTTCCTTTGGTTTATTTTATACCTGCTCCCTATTAATTTCATTGGGTGGCCCCTGGTTCTTGCGTTATGCGAAGGTGTAAACACTTGACTATTTACTTTCCCCACAGCATTCATGATTTTATAGACCTCTATCAAATCCCTCCCTTAGTCATCTCTTTTCCAAGCTGAACAGTCCCAGTTTTTTTAAATATTTCCTTACATGGGCCATACCCTTCATCATTTTTGTTGCTTTTTTCTGTACCATTCTATTATAGAATCTTTTGAGCTGGGGCAACCAGAACAGCAGGCAGTATTCAAGGTGTGGACATACCATGGCTTTATACAGTGTCATGATATTTTCCTTCTTGTTATCCAGCCCTTTCTTCATGGTTCCTAACATTCTGTTAGCCTTTTTGACTGCTGCTGCACATGGATCAGATGTTTTCAGGAAACTATCCACAATGAGTCCAAGAATTTTCTTAAGTGGTAACAGCTGATTTAGAACTCATCATATTGTATGTATATTTGAGATTACTTTTTCCAATTTGCATTACTTTGCAGTTATCAACACTCAGTTTCATCTGCCATTTTGTTGCCCAGTCACCCAGTTTTATGAGTTGCCTTTATAACTCTTCACAGTCAGCTTTGAATTTAACTATCTTGAGTGATTTAGCATAGTCTGCAAACTTCACCAACCCTCACTATTTACCCTTCCGCTCCCCTCCCACCCTCCTCCCCCAATCATGTTTGGATATCTTGAACAGCACAGGTCCCAGTACAGATCCTTACTCAAAGAAAATGAGCTTTTTCTTCTTTTGTTTGAGGCAAGCCCAAATGAGCGATAATTAAAAAGTTATTTTTTCAAATATTGAAATCACATGTAAGTAAAACAACTCAAGCATAACAGACTTTTGTGCTCTTACGACACTCAAAATGTGGATTTTATTAATAATAATTACATGATTGTGTATCAGTGAGGTTATAGGCCCAAATCCTTCATACAGGAGCCTCACACTATTTTCTGTGCTTCACAGATGTGTTTTTTAAACTGAGGGTATGTCTACACTACGGGATTATTCCGATTTTACAGAAACCGGGTTTTTAAAACAGATTGTATAAAGTCGAGTGCACACGGCCACACTAAGCACATTAATTCGGCGGTGTGCGTCCATGTATCGAGGCTAGCGTCGATTTCCAGAGCGTTGCATTGTGGGTAGCTATCCCATAGCTATCCCATAGTTCCTGCAGTCTTCCCCGCCCATTGGAATTCTGGGTTGAGATCACAATGCATGATGGAGCAAAAACAGTGTCGTGGGTGATTCTGGGTAAATGTCGTGACTCAATCCTTCCTCCGTGAAAGCAACGGCAGACAATCATTTCATGCCCTTTTTCTCTGGATTGCCCTGGCAGATGCCATAGCATGGTAACCATGGAGCCCGTTTAGCCTTTTTTCACTGTCACCGTATGTGTACTGGATGCTGCTGACAGACGCGGTACTGCAGTGCTACACAGCAGCATTCATTTGCCTTTGCAAGGTAGCAGGGACAGTTACCAGCCATATTGCACTGTCTGCTGCTTTGGAAGTTGGAGATGACGGTTACCAGCAGTGATAAGCTGCAGCCGGTTCACAAGAACCGATTGTTAAATTTAGAAGCCCCTTTAGAACTGGTTGTTCCTGGAGGAACAACTAGTTCCAAAAGGGCTTTTAAATTTAACAAAAGCTCTAGCAGCTCTCTACCCTTCCCCCGGCCCCAGCTCACCTTACTCCACCTCTGCCTCCTCTTCGGAAGCTCCTCCGGCTTCTCCTCCCCCTCCCCAGCTTCCCGCGAATCAGCTGTTTGCGCGGGAAGCCTGGGAGGGCTGAGAAGGCTTCCACCAGGTGAGTTGGGGCAAAGGGGTGGGGGCGCCAGAGGGAGGAGGGCTCCAGGCGCCGTGCCGCCAGGCGAGGTCGTGGCCGGACCCTGGGGCCGGGCGGCGTGGCTCCTGCCCCCCGGGTCCAGCTGCGACCTCACCAGGCAGCGCGGCGCGGCTCCTGCCCGTCCCTCGGGTCCGGGTCCGGTGGGGCGGTGCGGCTCCTGCCCGGCGCCCGGGTCCAGGTCCGGCGGCCGGGTCCGCGCGGCTCCTGCCCAGCGCTCAGGTCCGGGTCCGGTGCAGCTCCTGCCCAGCGCCCGGGTCCAGCCCCCAGGTCCGGCGCGTGGCTCCTGCCCGCGCCCGGGTCCGGGTCAGGTCCGCCCCGGGTCCGGCGCGGCTCCTGTCCGGCGCCCGGGTCCGTCCGCCGCCCCGGTCCGGCGGGGCGGGGTGGCTCCTGCCCGGGTCCGGCCGGGCTGCACGGCTCCTGCCCGGCCACGACCTCGGCCAGGCAGCGCGGCTCCTGCCCGGCCCCAGGTCCGGCACCGACGTCGGCTGGATGGCTCCGGTCCCAGCCCCAGCCCAGCTCGGCCCCCACCTCCAGGCAGCACGGTAAGGGGGCAGGGAGCGGGTGTTGGAAGAGGGCAGAGGAGTTGGGGGGGGTGAATTAGTGTCGGGGCAGTCAGAGGGCAGGGAACAAGGGGATTGAACGGGGTAAGGGTCCCGGGGGGGCAGTCAGAAAGGAGCAGGGGTTGGATGGGGCAGTGGGGGGCAGTTAGGGGTAGAGATTCCAGGGACAGTCAGGGGACAGAGAGAAGGGGTGGTTGGATGGGGTGTAGGGGTCCCGGGGTGCCATCAAGAATGAGAGAAGGGGTTGGATGGGGTGGCAAGGGGCAGTCAGGGGCCAGGGAAGGGGGGTGGATAGGGCACGGGTCTGGGGGGGGCTGTCAAGGAACATGCGGGGGTTGGATGGGGCAGGAGTCCCGGGGGGGCATGACCCCCTCGTGGGGTGAGGAGGAGGGAACCGATTGTTAATATTTTGGCAGCTCATCACTGGTTACCAGTCATATTGTACCATCTGCTGCTGTCATGGGTGCTCCTGGCTGGCCTCGCTGAGGCCGGGGGTGCATGGACAAAAATGGGAATAACTCCCCAGGTCATTCCCTTCTTTATGTTTTGTCTAAAAATAGAGTCAGTCCTGCCTAGAATATGGGGCAAGTCTACTAGAGAACCAGAGAGCACAGCCGCTCCGGGTCAGAGCCCCAGATATCCCACAGAAATGATGAGCTGCATGCCATTCTAGGGGGTGCCCCTGCAACAACCGCACCCGTTGCTTCCCTCCTCCCACACCCCTCCTGGGCTACCATGGCAGTTATCCCCCCATTTGTGTGATGAAGTAATAAAGAATGCAGGAATAAGAAACACTGACTTTTTAGTGAGATAAAATGAGGGGGAGGCAGCCTCCAGCTGCTATGATATTCCAGGCAGGACATCTCCATTACTCATAAAAGAGTGGTGGGGGGAGAGGAGCACAGCCTCCCGCTGCTATGATGAGGACGGTTACCAGCCCTATTGCACCATCTGCCAGGACTGAATCTCCAGGACACAAACCTTAAAGAAGGGAATGACCGGGAGTCATTCCCATTTTTGCCCAGGCACCCCCGGCCAACCTCACCAAGGCCAGCCAGGAGCACTCACCGGATGATGACGAGGACGGCTATCAGTCATTTTGTACCGTACTGTCTGCCACCGGGGTGGGGAGGGAAGGGGAGAGGATGCTGCTGTTTAGCGCTGCAGCACCCCGTCTACCAGCAGCATCCAGTAGACATACAGTGACATTGAAAAGAGGTGAGAAACGATTTTTTCCCTTTTCTTTGGGAGGGGGGGTAAATTGACGACATATTCCCTGAACCACTGGCGACAATGTTTTTGACCCTTCAGGCATTGGGAGCTCAGCCAAGAATGCAAATGTTTTTCGGAGACTGCAGGAACTGTGGGATAGCTTGAGTCCTCAGTCCCCCCTCCCTCCCTCCATGAGCATCCATTTGATTCTTTGGCTTTCTGTTACGGTTGTCACACAGCACTATGTTGAGTCACTGCTGTGGCCTCTGTCTATCATAGCCTGGAGATTTTTTCAAATGCTTTGGCATTTCGTCTTCTGGAACAGAGCTCTGATAGAACAGATTTGTTTCCCCATACAGCAATCAGATCCAGTATCTCCCGTACAGTCCATGCTGGAGCTCTTTTTGGATTTGGGACTGCATGGCCACCCGTGCTGATCAGCGCTCCACACTGGGCAAGCAGGAAATGAAATTCAAAAGTTTGTGGGGCTTTTCCTGTCTACCTGGCCAGTGCATCCGAGTTCAGATTGCTTTCCAGATCGGTCACAATGGTGCACTGTGGGATACCGCCCGAAGGCCAATACCGTTGAATTGCGGCCACACTAACCCTAATCTGACATGGCAATACCGATTTCAGCGCTACTCCCCTCGTCGGGGAGGGGTACAGAAATCGGTTTTAAGAGCCCTTTACATCGATATAAAGGGCTTCGTTGTGTGGACGGGTGCAGGGTTAAATACGGTATAATGCGTAGTGTAGACCAGGCCTGAGAAACAGCTTGCCTACTAATCACAAACTCCTTGTATATTTGTGAGAAAGAAACTTCCCTTTTTCCCACTCTCTGTGTGAATCTGTCTGACACTGAAATGTGGAATGATGGTTTAATATCACATTTTATCCTTGAAGTCATATATGATGTTATGGAACTAAAACATCTCCTATAGTATATAAGACTTGCATAAAGACAGGATTGATTAAATCTGAGAAGGTATAGAGCAAATCAAGGCTATGTAAAGTATTTGGGACACTAAATTCATGACTAGAGTCATCTTAAAGGAACTTTCTGTTGCTAGGGGACTAGCCACAAAGGATGTGGTGTTTTCATTTTATATAAAAGTGTTGATTAATTAACATAATTAATAAACCATGAACAAAGTTATCAAATATAGCTCATATTAAAGAACAGGTAAATGATCTAGGTTCAGATCCAAAGCCCATTAAAGTCATTGGGAAGAATCTCACTGACTTCAGTGGGCTTTTGTTCAGGTCCTTAATTTATATGTTGATTAGCTAATGTGAAGTGTAAATCTTGAAGGTAAACCTAACCAAAGTGTGGCATAAGAGCTTACGAGCCACAAAAGCTTGTTAAGCTTGATTAGAACTATACAGTAACACAGCTCAGAAGTACAGTCGAAGTCATTCCAGCATATAACTCAAATAAATCTAAAGAAACAGGTACTCATGTAAAGATTGAATATGTAATACAGTTGTTTCATACCGTTGGTATAGAGCTGAGCTATAACTATAGGAAAACATATTACTCAAATGACTTTTATACTAACGTAAAACAGACTGATTAAATCGGTTTATAAAGCATTAGAAGACCTGGAGCCCCTTTACATACAGACCAGGAAAATTCAAAATGAACATTTCAGCAAAGAAATAAAGAGGAAACTTCATAGAAGAGAAAACTTCCATCAGAGAAGATATACAGTACTCTGCACAGTCCACTAAGGAGGTCACACCTCCTCCAGACAGAGCAGGCCCAGTGTTTAATTTATAACACCGGGGCTCAAGCAATTTTTTTACATTCAGAACTGATGGAGCAAGCCTAGAGGTGCCAGGGTTATGAGCTGCCAAGCCTAGAGGTGCCGGGGTTCAGCCCTGTCATAAATTAAGCACTGAGCAGACCTTAGTGAAAGTTTACAATGATCACACAGCTGTGGATGTCAAAACACGAGACTCCAGAAAAGTATGTGCTGAGCAGGTAGTTCATTGGTTGTTTAATCACCGAAATTCTGAAAGTCAAACTTGAAACCTCCTCAGTATCTTGACAAGTACGATCTTCACAATGATGTGAAGATTTATGGACCTTGGGTTTTGAGAACAAATCCCACAGCAATATTTGCAATTACAAAAATGAAACCACAAATGAGACAATCTGTTTTCTCATTGGACTGTAAAAAGATGATGCATGAAACACAACTTGTATTCTGATTAGCCCACATCAGTTCTTTGTACAGGACAATGATTTTAATACCAAATGGTCCACAACAGTTTTTTTGTAAAGGGAGCCAGGTCCATCGACCATATAGCAAAACTGAATAAAAGAAGCGTAGTGCCTCTCTAACAAATCACTTCTCAGAACCAAACAAAAAAAAATATCCCAGGTACACAGAATGGGAAATAGGCAGTTCAGTCTGTAAGCTGTCCACCAAGCATCCCACCTTAGGGGGACAACCAAATTTATTCTTCCTATCTTGAGAGACCATCCATTGCAAACTATCACACCACCCTGAGGAATTTAGCCTCACGGGGTTTCAGTCCATAAACAAAAGGGAGTTATTACCTTTTACCTAATGATTACTTGGATATTCTAAGTTAAATACTTCTAGAAAAGTATATACATGAGATAAAAAGCTGTAAATGACACATATATTGCCTACATTATTATTAATATTTATAGTACTAAAATGTGCTACAGCAAATGGAAAGAAACTCTGCATCCAGGGTATTCAGATAATAAGGTGATGGGCCTACATAAGTGCATAGATATATAAGATTAAATTAGACTTCATATAGAAAAATGATGAGGGATAATTAACAGCATGCAAATGATTAAGTGAAGGTACATGGCATGCTTTGCTAGTTCCACTTCTTAGTTTAGATCAGTTTTCTGTCTTTGGGTTTTCTGTAGTGTGGTTGGGCAGTTGGTTGGTTTTTGTGGCAAACTGTTAACAATTATTTCTGGAAATGACTAGGGTTTATAGGTCTCTGGATGGGTCACACTCATCACTAGGGATGCCTCCTCCCAGCAGCTCTTGGGATTAGTTCCTTCCATGTGATGCGTCCTCCTCTGGCAGTCTCTTCACCTGTCTCTGAAACTCCCGGTGCGCTTTCTTTTCAATTTATCCCTCCAGCCAGATCATCATGTGTGTTTCTCCCTTCTGGGGTAAACTGTCCCAGTCTGCTGTCCACGGCCTAGTCTGAGCCACTTCTCCAGTGGCTGGTAGGGAAACCTGGGCCCGCCTTCTACTTCAGGTTCTAGCTCAGTGGCCCTCTCATCAGAAGCCAGGGTCTGCATAGCCCATGCCTTGCTGCTTTTCCCCTGAGCCTTTCTGATTCTCGCTGCCCCCTCTGGGTTTGCCAGCACAAACTGCTTCCTTCCAGGGAGTCCCAACCCCACCTCCCATCTCTGAGGGAGTGATTGAAGACTACTTCTCTGCATCCCCCTCCCCTTCTGCTCTCAACTCCTGGGCTTTATACAGGCTCCTCCTGCCCCTGTCCAGCTGACCCTCACCTAATTCATCCCTGCTTCCTGGCCCCTCCTCCAGGTGCAACCCGAGCAGTTAATTGGCCCATCTGGCCAACTTAACCCCTTCAAGTCTTGTATGTGGTTGACACCCCGTGATTTAAATTTTTATACATATTAAACCTATTATTAATCGTTAACTCAGAACCAGTCAGCTAGGATCCAGGATTCTTCATTGTGCTAAAACACTCTTTTTTTCTGAGCAGCAGGACCTTGGGGAACCCTGATTAAGTGGGGAGGTTAGGTTTATTTCCCTGGAATATTCCTGTATAGAAGGCAATGACAGGAAGGTTTCCTCGCTTAAAAAATATATATGCAGAGAATGGCATCTCTGTGCACAGTAACTGATCAATATATGAATATGTACTCTCCTGAGTACGCTTTAGTATGCAAGAGTTCTCTCTTCTATATTGTATAGGTGCAGGGACCATTCAGCATATAGTTCTCTCTCCTACCACTTGTAGGATGACCGTCTGATTTCATGAGAGGCTGCTTCTGAGAGTATGTATTAAATTTTAAATTAAAAAATTACATTAAATTTATTCATTGTACTTTGACAGATGGTCCCTAATCACTAGGCAAGTTAATAGTTGAAAAAATATGTCCTGCAATAACTAAGGATAGAATTAAGCCTTAACCTAGCAGTTTCTTGTTCCTTTGTGTTTTTGTCTAATTTCAGTTTAATGGGGGTTTTATATTTTCATAGCTTAAATGTTACTATAACAAAATGTTTTCATTATAAATATAAGCAGAATTTTCAGAAGAAACCTCATAAACACTGAAGTAAAAACACAACATTTTGTTGAACACCTGATGTAACTGATGTCTGCAATGAAAATAAGGACCTTAATGGTACTTTTGTGCTTGTCCTTTTAAACTGTCTGAAGAGTATGTGGAAAATGTAGGTTTTAAATTCAATACTCTCTTCTTTTTTTTTTTTTTTGGAGAAAGGAAATTTCCTGATATTAACATTGTGCGATGTTCCCACTCAAATAAAATAATGGAGTTTTCACTACGAATTTTAATAAAGCTTAAATGAGTCAAACCAACATTCATATCATATTTAAAAAAAAATGCATACAATTTTGAATTGAAATATCAAGACAACTTATCTACAGCAGACCTACCAACCAGTGTTACTGTAGAATACCCATATAGTTAAGAATAACAAATAGAATTGTATTCTGACATCCATTTCAGCAATCTAAGCCTAGAGATTTAGATAGAAATAATCCATTTCCAGAGGTATGCAGAAATGGGTATAGCTAAATGAAGTTGCAATGGAGAAAGAGTCCTCAGCGTGGGGCAGATTGTCATCTGGTATGACTTGCTGTAGCTCCTTTTACTATAATTTCTCAGAAATGCAGACTACTAAGAGAATAATCATCAATAAATGTTGGGGGGTTTAAAATAACTTTTGGGGCCAAACCTTCAAAGATGGACACAGTGTTATACAGTCACAAAATACACACCAAGAAAGCAAAGTATGGTTTTAGGAGCCTAAGTTAAGGCACTTGGGTTTGAAAAGTTTAACCAAAGTTAACAGGAGTTCTTGGGGACAAAAGGAATCAATGGGTGTCCCAAGATCTGTTTTTGAGAAATGGTTGCAAGAGCATGTACCTTCCACTTCCAGATGCTGCCAGAGTCGGAGGTACTTAGCACATCTGAAATTAAAACCATCCTTTTTAAATAAATCTAGCTCTGGATTCAGCGGCATAAATTCAGGAACCCAGCTCTGAAAATCTTGACCATTGTTTTTTGTGTTAGCCTTATTAATGAGGATCTATACTCTGCTGTTTAAAGATTGATTCCCTTTCAAGGTCCCTTTCATTATCATATCATTACAGGACATGCAGGTGTTTGAAAAATTCCAACAAAACACTTTTTCTTTGCATTTGTCAAAATTCAACAAAAATTAAAAGTTTTGCAGGGATGGTTTGATTTTAATGAAGTTCCTGTGGAACTCAGCCTTGCCAGGCAGGTTTCCATTGGAAACTGCCTGGTTTCCTGGCAGGTTGCCTGCCCAGTTCCTCAGCAGCCTCCTGGCAAACCCAGGCATCATGGTTTGTGGCTCCTCAGCAGCCCATGCTCTCAGGGGCCACAGTTCAGAGGTAGCCTGCTTGAGATGAGGACCCTAGTGTTTCGGGTGCTTCAACTCTGGGACAGCCTGCCAGGCAGATTGCTTTGGAGCAAGAGCTCCATTCTGTTTTGTGGAGAATTTTGATATCTCTGGGTTTTTTTCCAAACTGGAACAAAACCAAATTTTGGAATGTGGAAATCCTCCATGAAATGGAATTACCTTTGTCCATCCAGCTCTGTGTATAAGCTCTATGCTAGAAGGCATAAAGGTGTCTGTTACAGCTCCATTTTGTTTCTTAAAGCTGTCCCCTTACTCCAGTTTGTTCTTGTTCTCCTCTGTGGCCACCCCTCCCTGGCTGTTAAGTTGTTTACCAGGGCCTCTGCCCTTCTCAAAGGGAGGGCCCCTTAAGTTGTTTAACAAGATCCATTGCCCTTCTCAAAGGGGTGGCCACTTGTGCTAAGTGGGACCACTGCCCTGTTCAAAGGGTTAGTCCTGTTATCACATTGTTAAAACCTGGGCTTGGTGTAGGGTAGGCAATGTCCAGAGCTGCAAGACCTATTGTGTTTTTAAGATCCTGGGCATGAGTCATGGACCTCATGTGCTTTTGAGTCACCTATTGCACAGGACTCTGCCCAGGCATGTACCTGCAGTTTTTCCCTGCCTGCTCTCCTCCCTGTGAGAAGGGGAACCAATCAGAGTTACTGGCAGGAAGCTGCCTAGGTTTGCCTTTATAAACAGATATTTTCTGAACAGACTTTAGAAAGGTTCCTGCATTGCTACCTGATCAGCCAGAGGGTTCTGGGGGTCCTTTCTCCGCTCTTGTTTTATTTTTGAGCGTACCCCCATTTTTTGAACCCCTCCCACGAAGAACGAATTGCTGCCTGAGAGATCTCCTGATTATCTAGACTGTACCAAGCCTTCTGATGTTCTTGCTGCTTCTGCCTCTGCTGCTGCCTTGGGGGCTGGTAAGAATCCCTCTGTGAAACTTTCTGTACTTTTATTTTATTATTTTAGCTGCTGACTCTGTCTCCCCAGCACACAGACTCAAGCTAAACCTTGGTCTGTGTTTTAAAAAATCTCTCTTAAACTCCGTGGCACTCTGCCACTAAAAGTAAGTTTGTGCTGCTGCTAAGCTCTGCTCCTGTGGGCTTTGCCTTGGACTCACTGTTTTCAGCTGTATCCACTGCTGCAGACACCTACCTCCCTTGGCTTCCTTGGGGGCTGCCTTGGGAGCTGTATTCTGGGCACATACCACTCTGCCCTCTGTAACTTCCCCATAGCATAAGGTGCACCATAGGTTTTGTTTCTTTAGTTTAATAAGTCATAGTTTGTTAAGATTATAAAGCTTGTAAGTCTCACCTGCCTTGCTATAGCTCGTTGTTTTGTTGCTCCATATAGCTACTTGTTATAGTTTGCTTAGAATTGTGATATTTGTTGTTTTGCCTAGTCATTGGTTAAGATAGATTTAAAAAGTCATTGCCTGATTGTATTCTGTACCTGTTTTGTTACTTTGTAGAAGCTGCTTGTCATTTTATATAAGTTTGATTAAGTTAGAGGATAGATAAGGTTCTTGCTGCTCCAATCTCCCCCTCTGAACTTCCCAAACCCCTTGCTGTTTTTTTTCCCCCTGTGTCTGCATCACCCTCTGAACTTCCCAAATCCCCCCCAACACACACTGCTCTGTTGTCCTTACCTCGCAGGGCTTCAGAGTCTCTCGCTGCTTGCAGCTGCATCTCTCATCAGTTGCCACTATAATTCCCCCCCCCCCCCCCGCCGTCCTGTTTCTTGACCCAGCCTTTGGGTACACTCTTGCTATCACAGCCTCACAAATTAAGTCTACACTGCATAATTTCACTTATCACTCATATTGTATTATTGCACTGTGATTCACATTTTACTTCCACCTTTCTGATATACTTTGTATTTGCATTAATACTATTGTGTTACATTGTGTATAAGGCCACCAACCACTTAATACATTCTATCTAAGATTGTTGACCATTCTATATAGAAGCTACTATTTTATTTTGCATTTCCTTTTGGTATGTTTTACATTCCACACTGTATCTAGAGCTGTTCCTATATAAAGTTGAGTTGCTTATTAACTGTACTGTATCCCATTGTGCTAAACCCCACTTACTGTACCCCACTGTTAGAACTCCCTACACTGTTCAATAAGAAACCCCCCCACCATCATTGTCTATTGTAAACACCCTATACACCCCATCCCATCGTATTTCATTGTTAAATTCTCACCACTCCCTTTTTCCTTTAATAAAGAAATTAATTGGCACCCCACCCATGTGGTAATTGCTCCCCAAGATCCCATACACCTGCAGGCAGGGACAAAAGGGAAGAAAATCTCTCTGCTCCCTCTATAGGAGAAAGAGGAAACGATAGCTCTAGCAGCCTTGATTGACATATAATTCTACCCAGTGTGGTTCTATAGAGTGTTTTATGATGTATTCTTCATGTGCTGCTTTGAAAATTTCATTAAACGGTGATTGTAAATGTATTTGTGTAAGAGAGAAGAGTCTGTCCAAGAGACTTCAGGATCTGTCCAGGGATATTGCTTTGCTTTGGGTTTCCTGCCCAGAGGTTCTAGAGCAGTGATACTCAGACTGAGGCTCGCAAGCCGCAAGTGGCTCTTTAATGTGTCTCCTGCGGCTTTTTGCAGCACATGATATTAAAACACCATGTGATTTAATTATTAACCCATCTAAGTTATTAACCAATCAGGATGCTGTTACTATGTGGTTAACCAAGTGTAGCTGATAAAATAATAATACTTGGTCAGCCATTTTGCTGTGAGAATATACACAAAATATTTTCCCAGTTTAAATATGAATATATAGTATTATAGTAAATTAAACAATGAGTTCACACTACTGTGGCTCTTTTGGGTAACGTTGATCACTAATTTTGCTCCTGAACCACTGAGGTCTGAGTATCACTTTTTTAGAGCTTGTGTAGAGTGGACTTTGTGAGCCCAGATGACATCACAAACCTGACCTGGCAAAAGAAGATTGGAGCAGGAAGTTATTGGAGGGACTCTTCACTGTACTGCAGCAGACAACACCTGGAAAAGTGATCAGGGGATTCCATTTTGAGTTCCTAAAGCCTGGGAGCGGATATGTTTTTTACATGTGAGTTTGAGCCAAATATTTATTTATTGTAATGAACTTGGTCTTTTCTACTGGTGGTAATGGTGCCTGGCTGAAGAGTTAGGTTTCTGTGTGTGCGGAGTGGGGGTTTCTAGTAGGTATTTTGATTTGGCATTAACTGGTGATAACTGTGTGGAAGGAATGCATACAGAACTTTCTGGCATGTTTGTGTTGTTTTGGCTAAATCAGAACTCCTGAAATAAAACTAAAACTCCAGAAAGGGTTTTGTATGTTTAAACCTGAACTTCCTGTGAAATGTGTTTCTCTAACTAGCTAACCAAACGCAGAACTTTCCAGGTCAGAAATTTTAATATCTGTGCCCCATATTTTCTGAGAGAGTCTATCTTTCTCTCAGCAGGAGTCAGTGAGTCCTGTACATTTGCAGACTTTGTGTTAAGAAGATTGATGCTCTACTTTACTGCAATGCGCCCTGAGGAAATGAAGTAAGTGTGGAGGAGGGGAAGAGAGCCACCTCTTTATTACCCTGGAGTTCTAGATAAAAAGTCCTTGAGTGGAATTAGATTTTGTAAGCAAAAGTGAGGTCTTTCTAAAATGTCCATAGGAAGATCACAATTTAAAATCTAATCTAATAATATTAGGCAACATTTTTGCAAAAGATTCAGCTCCCTATAAGTGACATGTTTCCCATGGCTTGCAAAGGGGTGTCCCTTTCCCATGCTGTTTTCAGGCTCCAATCATGATCAAGTCTAAATGATTGCATCTTGAGAAATGGGTGGGGAAGCTGCACATGTGTGTATGCACTACAGTTCCTTTTGGAAATATTTCTTCCCTTGTTCGCATTCTCTCTCTCGTTCTGTGTTCTGTCACCATAAGAGGAAACAATGATGCATTATCATATAATGTCAAGACCTGTGATAACCAGTCACCAGAAGTGGTGATCTTCTCCTTCTATTCTGATGTGCTTTAAGTATGAAGGTTGACCATTCTTTTGAGACCTATCACTGTTTACTGAGTCCATGGTTCACTAACATAGGTTTAGCAAAAGCCCTCATTAGACTTGTTCTCTGGTCAGCGAAGTTTATTTAATTTAAACTCCCAAAGAGAGTATTAACCATGCTACCTACTACAGACTATCTTTCATTATTATTATTGTAAGATTGCCTGGAGTCCATTCACTGGATGGAGGAGATATAATAGGGCACAGGTCATGCAAGTTACAAAGTGAATTCTATTCATAATACAGTTTGTAGAGGCATCTGAAAATGACCCTTCCTTTACTGTGAAGTACTAAGTAGACTCTCACTGGGCACAAAGGAAATTGTTGTAAGTGAAATGCATGTGATGACCTTTCTATATACAAAAAGTTGCCGGTGTGTGGACAACATGTACTAAAATCCCTGGAAATTTGTTTAATTTAACTTTACATGCGGGACACACTGGTATGTTATGCACCGTTTTGTTGGAAAGGTGCAGTTCAATGTGACAAGAGATTCTGTACAAACAATATTGTCGGGTTTCCAGTTTGTTGTGTCTCAATGACTCCATGTCAAAGTTGTTCACAAACAGAAAAATGGTTTGTTTGTTTTTTAACTCCAGTCAACCTGGGATTTTTCTGTGTTACTTCTGGCTCAAGCACCATTGCCAGTAATAAAGATACTGCAAGCCAAGTTCTTCCTAAGACACATTAGTGGACTCATCTGTTGTGATGAGAGTCAGAATAAAATCCATCTCAGTCTCTCTCAGCTATGTTGGCTCTGCAGTGCTAACAGCAAGAGTAAAAAGTAGTAAAAAATAATAAAAATCTTAGTTGTGTCAACTGACAAAAATAGGTATAAGCCTGAATACACGACGGGAATGAAATTGCTTAGTAAGAGGGACCATTTTTACACAGTGACGATCCCCAGGAGACATGCACTTTAAGACAGGAATTGTGGTAACCTTGGATTTTCAATAAGAAAATGAAATTCAGAATTGCTCACTTTGTGCTGTAAATGATAAGGCTCAAAAAGCAACACATGATCTGCACCACTAACCCAAGCAGGACTATCAAGTACCCCATAGGAAGAGAGACCTTTTGACATACAGGGACCTTTTAAAAATCATCTTCTTTATCCTGAGGCTATATTATCTCCTGCCACCACAAAAATCTCATTTAATTAGTCACAAAAGGAGGAGGGTCTAACATAATTGTCACAGAGTAACTGAATTTAACCAAATTCTAGTAAAGGGGGGAACTGATTGATAAATGGTATAACCCAGAAAAGCACTTCTCTTTTCTTCCCATTTTAGACAAGTAGAACATATGAACAGGCTGATCAAAGAAAATCCACAGTAGGAAACAATGAATCCAAACCTTGAAAAAGAGGCCATTTGGGAAAGATAATTGGCATAAAAAACAATATGACACTCCACAGTTGGCACAACACAGTTTGAGATACTGAATATTTAACACCACGTAACAATTCAATTTAAGACTAAGAACCGTACAATCTGATGATAAGCAATACTCATGATGGGGTAAATAAACAAAACTGGATACAAACCTTGTGGGAGTGGTAAATAATGAAGAGAAAAAGTCACTGATTCAGAGCGATCTGGATTACTTGGGAAGTTAGGCACAACCAAACAATATGCATTTTGATATGGCTAAATGTAAATGTCTAAGTTTAGAAATAAAGAATGCCAAGCTGTACTTACAAGATCAGGCACTCTGTCCTGTAAAGTAGTAACTCTGAAAAAAGATTTGGAGGTTGCGGCCGATAATCAGCTGAACATGAGGTCCCAGTACAATGCTTTGGCGAGAAAGGCTACTGCAATCCTGGGATGCATAAATGGAGGAAAACTCAATTAGTAGTATTTTAACACTGAATTTCATTCTGGTTTGACTGCTGTTAGAATATTCTGTCCAGTTCTGACCTCCGCAATTCAAGAAGGATGTTGATAAATTGGAGAGAAGAGCAAGGAGAATGATTAAAGGAATAGAACACATATCTTATAGAGATAAACTAAATAGACTGAGCTCCTTGAGTCTAGCAAATGAAAGGTTAAGGGGTAATTTGATCACAGTCTATAAGAACCTAAATGGAGAACAAATATTTGATAGTGGCTCTTCAGTCTAGCAGACAAATATATAACAAGATCCAATGGATAGAAGTTGAAGCTAGACAAATTCAGACTGGAAATAAGGTGTAATTTTTAACAATGGGGGTAATTAACGACTGGAACAATTTACCAAGGGTAATAGTAGACTCTCCATCATTAGCAACTTTTAAATCTCCTTCCTCAGAGGTTTTTAAGGTCAGGCTTGACAAAGCTCTGGCTGGGATGATTTAGTTGGGGATTGGGCCTGCTTTGAGCAGGGGGGTGGACTAGATGACCTCCTGAGGTCCCTTCCAACTCTGGTATTCTATGATACTATTCTATGATTCTATGAAATCAAGATGAGATTTTTGTTTTAAAGATATGATCTAGTTCAAAAAGAATTATTCTGGGAAAGGTCTATGGCCTGTGTTGTACAGATGGTCAGACTATGATCAAGGATACCCTTTTAGCCTTGGAATCTCTAAATAGCTAAGAAAAATGAAGCTATTATGTAATGAACTCCAATCCAATGATAATAAGATAATTTACAGGGAATGCATAGATTCATCAAGTTTAAGGTCAGAAACGACTATTAGATGATCTAGTCTGACCTCTTGTATATCACACACCTTTAATTTTCAACCAATTACCCCTTTATTGGGTCCAATAACTTGTTTGACTAAAGCATAATTTGTATTTGGCTAAAGCATCTCTTCCTAAAATATATCCAGTCTTGATTTGAAGACATCAAGTGATATATTACTCTGGGGGAGACAGGAGAGGGAAGATCTCTGCACTGGGGAAAACAAAGATGCTAATGTAGTAGAATGATGTTCACCTTATTAGACATATTAGTTAACGATGAAACATCACAGTTGGGTTCTTGTTATTCCTCAAGACAGTAAGGTAGGGCACAGTAAAAAACACAATTCAAGATATATCTTAACCAAAGGAGGATACATAGGTACAAAAGCCTGTGAGGATAATTAATTATGTAACTCAGATGTTTCTCAAGTATTGACAAATTAGAAACTACCAACCATCCAAGTAGTTTTATTTCATGTTATTTGTTAAAAATACCACCTTTTCACTAGAAGCATAATGACTGCTTAAGAATATTAGAGTTTGAAAATTAAAGTACTTTTGTAGATTTCATGTTTTTATATAGATTTCTTTTTTAAGATGAGAGATTTGGGGCCAAATTTCCAACCTTTCTATGGCCCTTTGAGCAACTATAACACTACAAAGGGTCATAAAGCAGTTTTCCCAGAAACCAGCCATGAACAGATAGGCTTGCATGTTGTATGGATTCCTGACACCTACTAACCACCTAATAAATATTGCTATTCTCTATTTGAGAAAAAAAATAGATGTTAACACATATTGTGATAACTCTCTTTCCATTTCTCTAGTATCACTGGAGAATGTTAAACAGAAGCTATGAAAGTTAGACATTTTAAATCAGCAGGTCCAGCTAACTGGCATTCAAGAGTTTTAAAGAGCTGGCCGAGGAGCTCACTGGATCATTAATATTGATTTTCAATAAGTCTTGGAGCACTGAGGAAGTTCAAGAAGATTGGGAAAAAGCTAATGTTGTGCCAAATTTTTAAAAAGGTAATAGGGGTGACCCGGTAATTATAGGCCTATCAGCCTGACATCAATCCTGGGCAAGATAATGGAGTGGCTGATAGGGAAATCAATTAATAATGAATTAAATGAGGGTAATGTAATTAATGCTAATCAACATGGATTCCTGGAAAATATATCCTATCAAACTAACTTGATATTTTTTTTATATGAAATTACAAGTTTGGTTGATAAAGGTATTAGTGTTGTAATATATGTAAACTTCTGTAAAGCATTTGACTTGGTGCCGCACATTTTAATTAAAAAAACTAGAATGATATAAAATTAATATGGCACAGATTAAATGGATTAATAACTGGCTAATTGATAGGTCTCAAAATGTGACTGTAAATGGGGAATCATCCTCAAGTGGCTCTGTTTCCAGTAGGGACCCACAGGAATCAGTTCTTGGCCCTGTGATATTTAACATGTTTATCAATAACCTGGCAGAAAACATAAAATCATCACTGATAAAGCTTGCAGGTGACAAAAAAACTGGTGGGGGGGTGTGGTAAATAATGTAGAGCTGATTCAGAGTGATCTAGATCACTTCATAAACTGGGTTCAAGCAAACAATTTGCATTTTAATATGGCTAAATGCCAATGTATGCATCTGGGGACAAAGAATGTAGGCTGTGCTTACAGGATAGGGATCTCTATCCTGGGAAGGAGTGACTGAAATTTATTTGGGGAGTCCTGGTGGCTAATCAGATGAATATGAGCTCCTACTGTGATGCTATGTCCAGAATGCTTACTGTGATCCTTAGATGCATAAGCAGGGAAATCTAAAATAGGAGTAGAGAAGTTATTTTACATCTGTATTTATCTCTGTTGTGGCTACTGTTGGAATACTCTAATTCTGGTGCCCACAAGTCAAAAAGAATGGTGATAAATTGGAGCGGGTTCAGGGAAGAGCCACAAGAATGATTAAAGGATTAGAAAACATGCCTTATAGCGATAGAGTATAAGAGATCAGTCTATTTAGCTGAACACTAAGGTTAAGGGGTGACTTGATTACAGTCTATTTACCTAAATAGGGGACAAATATTTAATAATGGGCTCTTTAGTCTAGCAGAGAAAGGTATAACTCAATCCAATGACTGGAAGTTGAAGATAAAAATTTATGCCTGAATTTGTCTAACAGTGAGGGTACTTAATCATTGGAACAATCATGGTAGATTTTTCATCACTGGCAATTTTTAAATCAAGTTGGATGTTTTTCTGAAAGATATACTATCGGGATTATTTTGGGGACATTCTATGGTCTGTGCTATACAGGAGATCAAATTGGATGATCACAGTTGTCCCTTCTGGATTTAGTATCAATGAATCAATAAATCCAGTAACTCCACAGAGATTAAAAAATGGGGGGGGGATGTAAATTAGAAATATTAGAAACTCACTTTACTGTGTAACATTTGAAGCTTAATTCACTTGTTGACTTTGAATAACATCAGGGACCTAAATTCTCTCTCACACACACACACACACACATACACACACACACACCCCACCCCCCAGTATTTGGTGGATGAACAATACCAAAAGCAGGTTTTGCAATGTCATTAACGGGTGACCCCTATTCTGAACAGGGTGTGAAAGTACAATCTCTGCCCTGAAAGCATACAATCCAAGGCTACTGAAAAACTTCCTAAAGATTTGCCTGTATTTTTGTTTAAAGGGGAGGGTCAAAGAAAGGAGCAAGTAGAGGGGTAAGTTAATGTGAGTGCTTTCTCTTACTATATGTTTTCTCTTACCAAAACTGGGCCCTAAATCTTGGGTGAGGCCTCTACTGTTGTAATCCAAATAATAAACAAGTGTCTATGATGACTAGAAGAAAAAAAAAGAGAAAACAAGCCACAAATGAAATTTTAGTGAGCATGTTTCCATTTTTAGGGCTGAAACTCACAGGTCTGTTTTGCACCCAAAGAAAATATCACAGTTGATGCAGTGTTTACAAAGCATTGTCTGTATTTTCTCTCTTCACTGGGTTTCAGGGTTATTCATTTCCCACTTCATTTGCAGCTTGTTCCTCTGATTCAGTGGGGTTTAAAAAGTTCAGGAAACAGGAAAATGTGAATAGATGTCTGCCATCAAGAACTAATGAACTATGCAGCAGTTGGTACCACCTATGCTACCTGTCTAAGTCAAGACCTAACATTAAAAGCCATTTTGGATGAGATAGAAGAGAATTACAGAGAAAATCCCTTTGAAAATCACTCGGTTCCAATTCCTGTGTGCTAGTTAGCTGAACAGCTGCACTGTGTATGAGTCACTGTTGACCCATCCAAATACACAAAAGGATAAATCCTTCTCACCAATTACAACAGAAAACCAGAGTAACTCCAATGACAACAGTAAAGCTACTCCTCAAGATTTTCACTAAGAGCAAATATTGCATAGTATGCCATTGTTTACCTGAGGAAGTGGGGGAGTGAGGGGTGTCAACAAGAGAAAAACACCCAGAAAGAGAGAACACATCTCCCAGTTAAGTAGAAGCCTTTTTAATGTGCTACTCACTGGCCGCCTTTTATCTCCTTTCCATATGTTTCCATATTTCTGTAATTCCTTCTATTTATTACAGTGCATCAGTGGTGCTGAATACTAAAGTGACAAAAAATATCATAGTGCAGACCCAGGAAGTCTTTTGCATGTAAGTAAGTTT
Source organism: Mauremys reevesii (assembly GCF_016161935.1). Lineage (NCBI taxonomy): Eukaryota > Metazoa > Chordata > Testudines > Geoemydidae > Mauremys > Mauremys reevesii. The sequence goes on from NC_052625.1 coordinate 161,682,594, forward strand.
GGCTATGAATACCTGACCTGTGCTTTTTCAGGCACCAGCCCAAATCTATCCTGTTATGACTAAGGGTAGGAATACATACACATTGAAGAGACTGGAGGGCAATGGTGTTACATGTTCTATGCAGTCTATTTAATGTTTTCTTTTTTTTTAATGAGGGCAACAATTTGCACATACTGTACCACTTCTCACATTTCACTTGCATTTGGTTCTTCCCTATCCTCATAAATAAAGTTATAGAAGCATCATTGCCAATACACTTCCCACCCTTTCCCTTGAAAAATACCATAATTTCAAAGCTAGAGAAAAGAATTACTCGATGAAACAGTTCTATGCACTGTAGTTGTAGCTGTGTTGGTCCCATGATGAAATAGATCATTTCATAAAACAGCTGCTTTTATTGTAGCACATTAACTTGTGTTGTCCCAGAAAAAGTGCCATTCAACTAGAACCATTTGTCAGACAGTAAGTGAATCAAGTTCCATGGTATCAGAGGTCTCATGCTGCCTCATAATAGATGTCTGGGTGATACATTCATTTTCTCTAAAGTGATTTTTTATGAATGCAAAACACTTTGCAGTAACCTAGCCCTATTACCTGGGCAATATTTGTTGTGATGTCATGAAGTGCCCATAGCATCTGTCAAAAAATGTGGCTGTATTTTGAGTAATTTGAAAGGGAAAAAAACATTAAGCAATAATTGTTCTGGAGAAGCAGCAGCCCCTTGCTTTTTATAAATACAGCACTTGCTATCTGTCATCCTGGTCATTTTTTCTGTTTAACACACACAGTAACATCTTGTGGGATTCTAAGAACAGGTGGTTCATGGTGGGCTCTGGGAATTGAGATTCCTGCTTTTATTTTTCAGAGGGAGACAAAGAAGACATCTTAATGAAGGACAATTGAGCACAACACAGAAGCTAAGGGAATGTGTGAGAGGGAGGGGGAAAATGCCCTCAGATGCAGTCTACATTGTGTACTCTGTGGTAAAATATGATCCTTTTTAGTTTCTGATCAGATAGATCTTCAAACCTTGTCTTTTTTCCCCTGCTGCAGGAAATTCTTTGCTGATCCTGAGCTGTGATGATTATTTTCCTCAGCTGATGCCTTTTTAAGCTTCTGAAAAAGATGACTTTCAACATATAAATTGCCTGTATCAAAAGACATTCTGATGCAAGAGCAGAACTTCTTATTGTTGTGGGGTTTTGGTGTTTTGTGGGGTTTTTTATTTTTCTTCCCAATTACAAAATGATTTTTCTGCCCAAAAGAAAATGCACAAAAGCTGGAAAAACCAATTACCAGCCCTTGAGAAGGGCTTTTTAAAAAGCTCTGCACCTTTGGTGATCTCATCAAAATGTTCATGTTTTGGGCTGTTGGTTTTTCTCCTCCCCTTTTGTGTTGTTTTTTTGACTGCATCTCTACAAATAGGTCTGGGAGTGAGGAAGCTTCACAGATCCATAGAGGAAGACACTAGTACCCTTGTACAATCCTTACGCTTTTATATCTGTGGAGAAAGAAGTGGTTCTGGAGTATTTAGAATAGCTGGATGAGCACAAGTCAATGGGGCCAGATGCACTGCTAACGGAGTTGACGGCTGTGATTGCAGAGCCATTGGCCATTATCTTTGAAAACTCATGGCGATCGGGGGAGGTCCCGGATGACTGGAAAAAGGCTAATGTTGTGCCCATCTTTTAAAAAGGGAAGAAGGAGGATCTGGGAAACTACAGGCCACTCAGCCTCACCTCCGTCCCTGGAAAAATCATGGAGCAGGTCCTCACAGAATCAATTTTGAAGCACTTAGAGGAGAGGAAAGTGATCAGGAACAGTCAGCATGGATTCACCAAGGGCAAGTCATGCCTGACTTAACCTAATTGCTTCTATGATGAGCTAACTGGCTCTGTGGATGAGGGGAAAGCTGTGGACGTGTTACTCCTTGACTTTAGCAAAGCTTATGATACTGTCTCCCACAGTATTCTTGCCGGGAAGTTAAAGAAGTATGGGCTGGATGAATGGACTATAAGGTGGATAGAAAGCTGGCTAGATTGTTGGGCTCAACGGGTAGTGATCAATGGCTCCATGTCTAGTTGGCAGCAGGTATCAAGCAGAATGCCCCAAGGTCAGTCCTGGGACCAGTTTTGTTCAATATCTTCATTAATGATCTGGAGGATGGCGTGGATTGCACCTTCAGCAAGTTTGCAGATGACACTAAACTGGGAGGAGTGGTAGATACGCTGGAGAGTAGAGATAGGATACAGGGGGACCTAGACAAATTACAGGATTGAGCCAAAAGAAATCTGATGCGGTTCAACAAGGACAGGTGAAGAGTCCTGCACTTAGGACGGAAGAATCCCATGTACTCCTACAGACTAGGGACCAAGTGGCTAGACAGCAGTTCTGCAGAAAAGGATCCAGAGGGTTACAGTGGACGAGAAGCTGGATATGAGTCAACAGTGTGCCCTTGTTGCCAGGAAGGCTAATGGCATATTGAGCTGTATAAGTAGGAGAGTTGCCAGCAGATCGAGAGACGTGATCATTCCCCTCTATTCGGCATTGGTGAGGCCTCATCTGGAGTACTGTGTCCAGTTTTGGGCCCCGTACTACAAGAAGTATGTGGAAAAACTGGAAAGAGTCCAGCGGAGGGCAACAAAAATGATTAAGGAGCTGGAGCATATGATTTATGAGGAGAGGCTGAGGGAACTGAGATTATTTAGTCTGCAGAAGAGAAGAATGAGGAGGGATTTGATAGCTGCTTTCAACTGCCTGAAAGGAGGTTCCAAAGAGGATGGATCTAGACTGTTCTCAGTGGTACCAGATGACAGAACAAGGAGTAATGGTCTCAAGTTGCAGTGGGGGAGGTTTAGGTTGTGTGAATCACCCAGCCCAGTTGGGAACAGCAGAGTAGTAGAAGGGAGATATACTGGCCACTGGATACGCAGTTGTCTGTTCCCTGAGTGACCAGAGCAGGGGCTGCTCCAGGCTAATGAGAACACCTGACTCCAATTAACCTGCTAACAGTCAGGTGAGGCTGTTAAGCACCTGACTCTAATTAAGGCCCCTCTGATGCTATAAAAGGGCTCATTCCAGTAAGGCCAGAGACAGCCATGGAGCCAGTGGAGAGGAAGTGTGTGTGTGTGAGGAACTGGGAGCAAGAGGTGTGCAAGAAGCTGAGAGTGAGTAGGCATACTGCTGGAGGACTGAGAAGTACAAGCATTATCAGACGTCAGGAGGAAGGTCTGGTGATGAGGACAAAGAAGGTGTTGGGAGGAGGCCATGGGGAAGTAGCCCAGGGAGTTGTAGCTGTTGTGCAACTGTACCAGGAGGCACTCTAGACAGCTGCAGTCCACAGGGCCCTGGGCTGCAACCTGGAGTAGAGGGAGTGCCCGGATTCCCCCCAAACCTCCCAACTCCTGATCAAACACAGGAGGAATTGACCTGGACTGTGGCCTCTACCAGAGGGGAAGGTCTCTGGGCTGTTTCCTGACCCACAGGGTGAATCTGTGAGGCGAGCAAATCTGCCAATAAGTGCAAGAACCACCAAGGTAGAGGAGGAACTTTGTCATAGTTGGATATTAGGAAAAACTTTTTCACTAGGAGGGTGGTGAAGCACTGGAATGGGTTACCTAAGGAGGTGGTGGAATCTCCTTCCTTAGAGGTTTTTAAGGTCAGGCTTGACAAAGCCCTGGCTGGGATGATTTAGTTGGGGATTGGTCCTGCTTTGAGCAGGGGGTTGGACTAGATGACCTCCTGAGGTCCCTTCCAACCCTGATATTCTATGATATGTAAAGACCCAAAATGTTCTTCTTGCTGCTACTTGTTCATTGCTTCTCCATGTGTATCCTGCTCTGTCAGCCTTTCTCAAAGCAGCCTTGGACTTCTCTTCACCCTCTCACCTGGTAGCACAACTACAAACAGGAATTTAAAAATGAACAACAGTCTTAAGGACACAAACAGCATATTGTCCATAGCACCTGCTCAGTGGCTAGAGGCCTGGGGCTGTGAGCAACAACAATGGCATGGGGTTTCATTTTTAAAGAGGAGGGAGATGAAAAGGGTGGGAATGGCAGAAACCTCCTTAGGTGGAGAAAAAGAGGAGAATGAAGAAAGTCGTAATCTTTAGGTAAAGCTGCTTCTTCCAAAAACATGCAAGACTGGAACAGATTCCCTGGCCCATTACGGCGGACTTCAACTGTCATTAATGTTCTATGCTTTTGCTTGCCTTTATTCTTTACTCCATTGACTTCTGCTTCTCGGTGCTGCATTGTAGCAGAATTAATTTCCTGAATTCATAAACCATGTAACCCTGCTATTGCTGTCCATGGATGATTGATGTGATGGAGCAGCATGGTACCCGTGCTATCAACAGGTACCGGTATTTTCAGTTGACCAGTAGAACTTTCTGTTCTTGTTTTAATACTGGTCTAGCATCAGAAGAAAACTCCACTGTTTAGACACTCACACAGCAAAGTAACTTTGATTAATGAAATGCCTCTGATGTGTTACCCTTCTGAACATGCTTAAAAATCTTTTTTTCTACCACTGGCATTTCAGAAGTTTTGTGGAAGATAGCAGAAGGAGCTAGATGCTGCTTGAATTTGGTTTCAGATTTGTTGTGTGTGAAGGCATTTGACAGAGAATCTATAAATTGATATTTGTGTATTTGGAAATGTAAATTGAAATTCTGTATGTCTACATTTTAGAGTTTTAATTATGTTTTTAACACTTTAGAAGGCTCATACAGCTGTGGTCAGACACAAGATAAACTGACAAAATAAAAATTTAATTAAAAGATAGAATCTAGTTCATAGTCTCTAACTGTACACCACCTTTGGACTGTAGGGGCTAAAGCACTCCCCAATATAACAGACAGTCCAGGGCTGCTCTATGGCTTGCAATAGAAGCCAAAATTCTCTGATCTGGGCAGGGACATAAAAGGACTGTGGCAGATGGGAGAATTCCTCTATATATATCATGGGTGCTGTTAAAACAACATTTACAGCTCATGCTAGTAAAACTAGCCACAGCAATTGAGGTATTTCCCAATCCAAGGAATACCCTGGTGTTGAAAATGTTCAATTGTTTAATTGTGCAATAACTCTTCCTGAGAAACTTGAGCTGGAGGAAGACAGAACCAACTGGCAACCCAACTACTGTATAATGAACTCCCAGGCTCCTCTAACCTGTCAAATCCTCTTTGCCCTTCTGGAAATTGGTCCATTTCTCATCTCTCTTCTTTGTAAGTTATTCCATTCATAGCTTTCAGGATTCCAAAGCCCAAATGTGCATCAGAGCAAGAAAACTCCAAAATAATGAACATAAAATATTTTAACTAATACAGGAGGAAGTGTCCATGCTACATGAGGTTCATTATTTTATCATAATACCCCATCAGCACTACAGCATTCCTAGGTATTTTGTTAATCAGTTCAATGGTGCCAAGCTAATCCTCACTATCAATTTACCAAAAAGCTCTGTATAAAGAGACCTATACCCCACTGAGTCCCAGACAGATTCCTGACATCATTTAGTCAATAAATGAGTCCTATAGTATCTTGTTAAAATGGCAGTTACCGCTATTTTGTTTTTGTTTTTGTTTTTAAATGTCAAGTCATTACACTACTTCTAATAGCAAAAAATAGGTTTATAATCACAACTAACTCATCCTACTGATTTACAATATACTAAATATACAATAGGAACCCAACTGTCCTGATTTCTTATAGCACTCATAGGAACCAGCACTCATCAAAACCTAAATTTGTACTTCACTGTGGTTCAACAAAAACCCTCTGTAAGTCATTCACCATTCAGTAGCTACACTGAGTTATCGAGCAGCCATTAATCAAGCTGACAGTCTCAATACAACAAGCCCCGTTGAGTGCCCTTGAATTTGTGTCAACATGAAATAGATTACTTAATGGATATCTGCCTGAATGAATCCAGGCACTGTACTTAAATATAAGTCTTACTGTACATACTATGGCAGATCCACCAAACAGAATATCTTTACTATCTTATTCCCTACACAGCAAGACCGAGTTTTTTGTCTGCCTTTCTGCTTTGAGTTAAATAAGTCTTTTATTAATTATTATTATTATTCAGAGAAAAAAGAACCACAGCTCATAATGAAAGGCTACCATTCACATGGTAAGCTTGTTAAAGCCATTTGAAGTTTGTCTTCTGCTACCTCCTGTAGTATTGTAGCTGTTACGTACAGTTCCAAACCCTAACTGAAGAAATACTGGGTCTGATTTTCTTTTGTGAACAAGACCTGCCAGGCGATACGGGGTAGAGAGTACTGTTGGAGAGCCAATCATGGCGCACTGATTCTTTGCCTGGCTCCATCCCACCACCAGAATAAGTTAGACCAGCATAGGGCTCCCCTAACCTACACCAAATGGCTACAGTTCCAAAGGGACCCAAAACCAGCTCATGAAAATCACTTTCCCAATGCCCCCTTTTGCCAAGAGATGCATGGAAGCCAGTGTAGTTACAAGGCTGTGTTGGCTCTATGCTTTCTGGAGAGATGCTGGCAGCATAAAGAAAGCACAACAAGGCTAAGAATATGATCCTGTGTATTTATTGTAAGGTAAGACAACATACATGACAGTCAAAGAAAAACAAGGGGGAACTAGAGAAAAGAGGATAGTAAAAATGAGGTCTGTGTTTAAAACTTTATACATTGTGTAAGTATTAATAAGTGTTCTCTCAGTCAATATACATCTAGTTACCGTGTTGTGATACCACTTCATACTACCCTCTATTGTAAGTACATTTTTGTAGAATTATCCATTTTATTTAGCAACCTGAAAGATCATTTTTCCAAATCTGCCAGCAGAGAAAAGTCAGGATTTCCTTCTTGATTCTTCCTCTTGAACAGGAGAGATTTCATTATTGCAAGCAAAGGTCACAGTTTTGCATTAGTCCTGAACCATTTTTCTTAAAACTGTAGATCAGTTGCATGATATGGGGGTGGGGGTGGGGGATTCATTCCCTAGTCATAAATAGTAGCGTGAGAATAAGTGGGATGCATGGCAGTTATATTTCAGCTCTAAAGCCACTTAATTGTAATTTCCCAATATACATAATTTGCTTTAAATTACATACAGAAAACTCCATTTCTTCCTGTAAAATGGCAATGAAAGGCAATGCCTGAAAGCTCAATGTTCATCATCTGATTTTACTAGTTTTAAACTTTTATATCTTCACTACATATTAGAAAAAACCCGCTGATAAGCAGCAAAGGAGATTAATTTCTAGAGCTGTTACTTAATCTCTGGATTTTTGGGGCACTTAATACAATGTAGTCAGTGGGGAATTTTCACATCTTGTGTTCATTCATCTGATTAAGGAGAAAAAGTCACTTTAGTACAATGTATTCAGCTGGGGATTAGCCAAATTACCACTGTGTAAACTATCAAACATACAAATATCCTGAATCAGTAGCTGTACAGACAAAAAAGGGAAGATAATAGAAAAATGTATCAGTCACTGAGGTCCCACTCATGATTTTGATGTTACATGCTTACAAATCAGCACCAGTATCATTTCCCCTTGATGGCCAGCACTAGCCATAATTACCTCTTTAATTGCCAGTTATTTCAAGCCCATTCTTTTCACTTTGCCAGGCAAGACTAACATAGTTGTATTAAACCTGCTGGTCTCAGCTGGCGCTACTCAGCACTACTCCCAGCTCCCATGGCACTGAGCTCCACAGGAGTGAGGAGATCACTAACCTTTTAAAGTTCTCTACATTGTCATCATCAATGAAATGTCACTGTGGACAAACCAGGGCAAAGCTATGTACAGCTGGGTTAATTTATTTGGACCCTTATTTAAATGGGACGTCAAACAGATGTCAGAAGAATAAATCAGCTAAGAGAGGTAAAGAAATAAAAAGACAATACCAAACTCTTCGTCAGGAGGCAAGTTAATTTTCTTTTCTAACAATATGTCCCTCAGTGATAACACACTGGAAAAATTCAAATCATATTAATATAAATAAGGGATACGTGTTATTTGAGCGCTCTTTCATTGGCAAATGCCTCTATTACAGTGAACTCATTAGTACCTGCAGTTATACGAAGATGTATCTAATTCACAACTGATTTTTTTTTCTTTTGGGCTACACCATTCATGACCTTGACCTGACATTGCTTGTACTTTTACCACTGGAGAAAGTGGTGTGTGCACAGGGGGTGGGACGGAGGTGCGATTATTCCCCATTGTGTAGCATAGTCGTAGGCAGTGGTAGGATCTCTCATGATTCAGACACTAGTCCAGTAATTGCCCAGGCAAAACTGGCTTGCCAGTCAACAGTCAGTTGAAGCCTGAGTAAAGAGAGCTGGTTTAACCCACTGCTGAGCAGTCTTGCTACGAGAAATTATAAAATAGCATTTTAGCAGTGGTTGGAGAGGAACACACACTTGCAGAAGCCACAATAAAACTGGTCAACTCTCACTTCATTCATCAAAGTGCTCACACTTCCCATTTCAAGGCAGCTGAGATGATGATAAATATGGTATAAAAATATATATCCTGTACCATTTCCCTGAGCCAAAGACAAAGCTGTATGCAGAAAGTGCCTGTGAAGAACCAAGCATCCAGACAGAATGGGGAGGAGGGGAAAGAGGCTTTTCTCAATCGACAATGCTCAGAATTTTTAGCAGATGTGATCCCAAGGAATGAAGCATTCAGATGCCACAGTTTACAAAGATGTTGAAACTGGCATAATTTCAATATCATTTTAACAGGTGACCATAAATGCAGGCAAGCAAAGAATCAGTATTGTCATTCACTGAGATATTATGTTTGTCCATTAGTTATGGGACAATTCCAGATCTGGAATGTGTAACTTCACAGACACTAGCAGCATACTGGTATTTGCACTGATATTAATAATCCAGCTCCCAAAACTGAGCAGGTGCTACAGGACTGCAGCCTTTTTCGGTATACTTCAGTCTCATATATTGCTGCCTCCCATTGGTCAGAATCCCTTCCACTTCCGATTCCCAGCTCCCCTTACTCTTGCTGGTTTGCACAAGATCAGTTGGCTGAAGAAGAAAAGTTTTTATGCACTGAAAACTTCAATACTTCTCTGCTGAAGTGTTAGCCCAAAGAGACTTCAGTGGATATAACCCAGATCCTTGCTAACTTTGTACTATCTTGCTTGTATCAGAAAATTTCTAAAATAGTGGAATTGTCTTATCCCCAATGTCCATACAGAGCTTCCAGATGTAAAGGCAAACCATAAAGTTTAAAAAAATATTCCTAGTTCATTAAAAAATATTACGTGGTCAAAAAGGAAGGTTAATGAGAATTCCATGAAAGATAACACTGTTTGGTGACTTCCCCTAGATATTATATACAAGAACATACAAGTACTTGCATTTTAAAACCAAACTTTTTTAAAGCGAAAAATTTTTAAACATACCACCCCCACCCACCCCAACCCGATTCCAGGGTTCTGTGTGTGTACTGCAAAAATGATGACATTATAAGCACCTAAAAGTAGAATAAAGAATTGAGAAAATAAAATATAAATATCATACAAGCTAGTACTGACATCATATTGTTCATTTATAGAGATTACAGCTGAGTACATATTGTCTTATATAGGGAAATGCAAGAACAGAGAAGTTAAGTGATGTAGTCGAGGTCATGTACTGCATCACTGATGGAGCAGGACTCCTGACTCCTAATCCCATGCATAGAATAAGAGAAACTTTTAAAATACTTTTCTGTGTAGTAAAAATTTAAAAAGTAAAAACCACTGACATAGCAATGCTTTTTCAAGGCCCTCAGATTCCGCTTGTTCTTTGAGCAGAGAACTTCAAACCTGCTACTAAAATAGATAGCATCAGGGAAGATTTTAAGTATGGCAACAATTTAAAAGAAATTAAATTGTGCCACACAAAGCCCTAAACAAAGAGAAAGTTTCCACCCCTGCCCCAATGATACGAATTACAGACAGAATATTATTGTTCAGTGAGACTCTGCAAATATTGAATTTAATTTTCCTTTCAATAGATAAGTGAACTCTGATTAAACTTCTTGTATGCATGAAAACACTTCCTGGACTATCCAGAAAAGGTGGAGTAGCTAACTAAATTTAGATAAACTGATGTCCAAAGCTAATGCAGCTTTGAATCTTATTACCAGGAAATAGGCACTCTACTATTGAAATTAACTACCAGAGCGGTGCTGACCTGGTTAGTAAAGATTCGGGTGGCTCCATACATAAGGCTGTACCCTGGATGGTGTGAGTATTTAATTACTCTTCTGGGGGCTTATCTTTCAGCAGATGGCTGAGCTATTTAGTACCCTGCCTGTATAAGTCTGAAAGAATTTAGCTTAAAGAACTTCTCAAAAACCCATTCCCTCCTAGCCATGAGCCATCTGTGAATTAGTTGAACTGCCAGCAACCACTTCAATTTGCCTCTGATAGCAGCAGCATCGCATCTGTGCTATCACATGGGGGTAAAAAGCAGCCATCAAAATAGCACCAGTTCACAAATGTTAAACATTAATTTAAAAATAATCTTTAATTAAATATTTTCATTCACCTGAGCAGTAAAAGTAGCATTTGGGTCTTCTCAAATGTGTTGCTATCTCACAGAGAAAAATGAAAGACACAGAGACTTGGGCTATATCTCCTTGTCCATTACATTCACAATATGTACACAGGTCCTGTTCACTTTGAACAATGATGAGAAAAGCAGCAAAACACTGCACATAAGTAATTCTACCTTTACCACTCCAGCTAGACACCACTAGCTAGTAGCTCATGCTGACTCTTTTTACAACCTCCCCATGACTTGTAATGTTCCATGTCTCTTAAACAGCATATTGTGGGTCTAGGCTGTTTGATCCAGCCTGAGAGTTCCGATATTGCCTAAGCCTCACATAAAGCCATAAGCCTGACCTGAAGGGACAAGGAGAGAGGGTAGCTCGGCAGCTTTCAGGACTCATTCTGTTAAATGAGTCAGTGCATGAACGCATTGTGCCGGTCGTGAGGTAGCAGTGAAAGTGGACAGAGATCATTAACTAACAATTATTAATGTGACTAACAAGAACATCCGTTACTAGAACTGGATTCTTAGCAATAGAGATGCCCAATCCTTTGCTAAGCTCTTGGCTATGATGGTAATGGCACAATAACAGGGCAGCGTAGAACAGGCACTGTAACTCACTGTCTGTGTAACTGTTCTCTTACTACAGCCGTCAGCCAGACAGTGATCAGGGCACTAATATTTCACACACAAAACTTAAAAACAAAAGATACCTGTTTTTTCCCTTGGTAAATCTAGCCCAGTGAAACCACCTGCAGAGTAAAGCAACATGAGGGAAATAGTGGATGAAATGCTGCCCCACTAGGAATCGACAGGTGTTCTGCCACATAGGGTACATCTACACTGCAGAGGGGAGTGTGCTTCCCAGCTCAGGCAGACAGACACACATTAGCCTTGCTCAAGCCAGTGCGCTAAAAGTAGCAGCATAGCCAGGGGTAGCATGGGCAGGCGCTTGGGCTAACCACCTTAGTACAGACCCGCCCACACCTCCTGGGCATATACTCGGAAGCCTAGCCCAAGTTGCCACTTGTGCTAGCCCCAGCTACCCTGTTATTTTTATCGTGCTAGCTGGAGCAGCGGTCACATGTCTGTCTACCCATGCTAGGAAGCACAGTGCAGCAATGGGATTAGGATTTCACTCACTGTTTTATATTGTTGTTAAAGTTCTCAAAGGCTTTTTCCTTCTGACAGTTATGGGTGGTCTCGTTGCCCACATAAAATAAAATCCCTAGTATGTGTGAGCTACCATACCTGGAGAGGAAAGAGTTAATGTACTCCTCTTCCCATCGATTTAGACAGTTGTCATTTTTAAAAATCTTTAAGTATCCAAAAAACAGTAGAATTAAAAAAAAAAAATCTCCAGGACATTTCTTTTTTCAAATAGCTCTCATTATGACACTTCCACTGTACCCTCAAAGTTCCTTTTCTTCAGATTATAAAATCAAAGAAATTATTTAAAAGTTCTTTTTTCAATTTCCAGGATTATTCACCATGAAAAGAACAATCAGTGTTTCATAGAAGGTAAGTCCAGATAGGGTTCACTTCTAGAGCCTGAACCAAAGCCTACTGAATTGATTTAAATAGGGTTTGGATGAGGTGTCTAATGCAAAATTTAGTACCACTTTGTATTCCAGCCATTCTAAAAGCTATTCTGAATAAACTGCAGCGTATTCTTATACATGCACATTCTGTCAGCAGTGAGGGAGTTCAAGTGAACTGATATTTGCCTCATTTGAAAGCAAGGTATTTAGTCCAGTCTTTAATAGCACTATGCAGACTGAGTAGGTTAAGTACCAGGCATTTTTTGAATACCCAGGGATGAACAACAATAATGAAGTAAAATTTCACTGAACGAGTGAAATTTATTGAAAGGCTCTCATGGCTTATGAGATGTTGAAATAACAAGAGACTTAAACCCAGGAATAAGTGAGCACAGAATTGGAATATCCAGCAGGGACAAAGATAATTAAGTCAAGAGTCTGATAAAATTACTCACTTAAATCTGATACTTTCAGATTCTGAAATCTTTACTCATTTAAATCAATGGGACTACTTACAGAGTAAGGTATTGCTCAATGTGAGTAAGGGTGGCAGTATCAGGCCCTTAACGTTTAGCTTTTAAAAACAAAAGCAAACATGGCTGTGTGGTCTAATGGTTAGGCTCAGGGCAGATGGCAGGAAAATTCTCATTTTGCTCTCCACAGTATGACCTTGAATCTCAAATAATAAAGAAAATTGGAAATGGCTTTTGAAATTCAGGTAGAATCATCATATCTGGATGCCAAATTTGAGACTCTAGTGTCAGCATTTAATATAAAAACAACTATTTCCTCTGTCATTTTGGCCCCATATTGAAACAATTTTCATTAGAGACCCCCAAATTCTGCAACTATCTAAGAAATAATAGAAAGAAATTTGACATTGCTGTAAGTTGATCCTGCACACAAACTGTGTTAAGTGTTTCTCAGCCATTATGCCGCTTGTAGTGGAACAACAGCTTTATTGAATCTAAACATTTGTGAGCAATACCCTATTCTTAGGTGCCAGTAGATGGGGCTCTTTATATGTACTGTATACATCCAGACATATATACTAGTACTGCTGTTCACATAAAAGTCTTCTTACAAAATATACATTTTAATTTCTTTTCCAAGTTTTCTTAAGCTTTGCAGTAACAATCCAACTGGAAAATTGCATGAAAAGCAACGCCTGCCTGAAACATCAGATGCTGCAGCTGAACTGAGCAATCATGTGTAAATAAATTACAAAAATATGTAAACCATTGTAAGTTATACGTCAATGTTTGTTTAATGTTCCAATAGAATGCAGCTGGCAAACCAGTAAACATAACTAGGCCCCTATCCTGCAAGATGCTGCACATACCTGTATAGGCAGGCTCACAGGATCGCAGCCCAGACATTGCCAATTTTTAATTTTGACCTTTCTTCATGACCACAGGGGTACAAGTTGTATCCAGCTACCTAGAATTCTTTAAGAATTTTAAGTAACAGTTAATCTGATTTATGTTAAAGTAAGTTTTTCTTCCCTCTCTTCTCTTGGGTGGCTCAAATAAATGTGTCTTTTTATTGGCTACAGGGAAAGTCAATCAAATTATACCAGATTTACAATCTAAGGATCTGCAGCTTGATCTAATTGTTTACATTTTGATCCTTGCTGATGCTGCTGTTAATGAAAAGCCAAACAACCCTTTTCTGTGAGCATAATATTTTATTTAACTTTATAACTTTCTTCATAGAAATTATGGCAAAGGGTTGTTAGTTTTAAGGAATATATTAAACAAACACATCTCACATGAAAGCCAGTATTTTAGTCTACAAACTAAGTTTAAAAAGGTGAAGATTTTGGTCTTTTAACCACTAACAAAAACTCAGAACCTATTGTATGACCTCTCGGAGAGCTTCTTGTTAGCTGTCCTGAACTAGGAAGGACCAGGCTTTGGATAGAAGACCTCCAGGGAAAACATCAGTGCAGCACAAAGTGATTGCCGCCATTATTTTCTCTGACTCAGCATAGAACAAGTAACTCAGCATGGTGCTAGTGAACACTGTGGGTGAAATTGTGGCCCCATTAAAGTCAACAGCAAAACTCCCATAGACTTCAGAGGATGCCAGGATTTCATTCTGTATCTTTAGAAATGCTGGGACAAATAAAGTCTCTTTGATTGCACCAGATGTAAAGCAGGAAGAGTTTAGCACAGCCTTTTGGATAGAACTAAGACCCTGACCACATGTAGTCGGTAAAGATCCCATGGCATTTATTGCAAGAGTACTAGTAATGATTGCCGCATCCTACCCTAGTGCTACTTGGGAAATTAAATTCTGTCTCCATAAATTCCCATGCAAAATTTCAAAGAGATAGACATTTTTCACTTCAAAGTGTGTACTATTAATGAGTAGCTGCATTTCAGTGGTGGATGATGCTATTTCTATGAATCTATAAATTAGTTTGCTAGGATTTTAAATAAAACAATGTGAGGATCCTCCTGGATTAAAAGCACCATATGCATCAAAGGGCCTTTCAAAATCTGCACCTAAGAATACTAGTACAGATGCTTTTCTTCTCTTTACCTCCCAGATGAAATTGACTATTCATTAAAAAAAAAAAAGGTTTTGATCTTTTCTGCATTCTTATTGGAGCCCTGACACCTCTTTTTTTATTTATTTTTTTTTACCAATTTTAACTCTCTCATCTCAAGGCTCTGTGTCACAGATGCCAAAGAAGGCTGGGCAAAAAGGGCCCACTAGAGCCATTTCTACATGGCAAAGAGGTTGCTGCTGAGAAATGCAAACCCAGTGAAGATGTTGACTCTAAAACATTCCAGTTGTCCTTGAACTGAGGAAAATGAGACCAGGACCAATTCAGGTATATCACATTGCAACGTAAGACACTCTCGAGTCACAACATTTTAAACTATCGAATAGCTAAATACAAGGCCTTCCAAATTGCAATTTATAGTCATTTTAGGGGGCTCTCTGCCATTTTTCTTGGGCCTTTCATCTATTGGTTCCCACCTTAAGGCTTTTTGAGTGTCTGCATGCAGTGATTTGTTGGCCTCACTCCAGTTTCTAATAGGGAGGTTACCATAATTCCCAAAACACGACCTTTCTCAGGCAATCTCAGTAAGAGAGAGGCCGAGAATTTATTAGCTGTGAAGAGTGAATTGTTAAGCTCAGGGTGAGTCACATGATTGTCCAGGTAGGGAAATGCTTGCCCTGGTCCTACCAACCTGTGTCTCGTGGGTAAATAGAAGACTTCAGTCTTCTGGGATGTCAGGCAGACATCTGTCACCTTAAAAATGTGTAGATGAAGAGTGCACCCTCAAGGAGATATTGAACCATTTGCTCAGCCTTTAAAGACTTTCAAATGAACTTCCTTTTCCAGGTCTATGGGTCACCCCTACTTATGCTTCATCATAAAATAGTTAGGGAAAAGCAGGCAACACAAGGTAATATGGCACAAGACAGGAGGCATCAAATGTTATTTATATTGTGCCTTAGCTTTCCCTTTACAGTTCTCTTGATTATATACACAGCATCATTCATGCAAGACCCCTAGAGTAACAGCATTTGTAAGTATAGTTTCTAGCCATTTCCATTTCCTTTCATATTTTGTGATCCCACTTCAATAGGCCCTTTGCCTTAACAAATCACTTGTCCGTGTCCCCTCATGTATAGTTTGAGGATTTTTGATAACATATCATCATTCAGTTTCCAGTGTTAATTGTTGTGGGTATTGCAAAGACAGCAATTGTTCAGCATTGACAGTCAGCTATGATGAGCCATACTCCGAATGGCTATCCAAAGTGACTGTCACACTGCACATAAAAACAGCAGCTGAAATAATTGGTATAACCAGTTATTTTTTCTCCATTTTACACATATAAAAAGCTTAGTGGGCGAGGCTGCCTCTGAATAAGCTCTCCATTCTATGTGCATGGTGGTATCATTCTGCTATGATTTATGCAATATCTTTTTTTTCCCCTGCAGCTTTTTTCATGTGTGTGTGTTACAAGGTATGGGCGACTAACCTTCCAGTCTTCTGGGTACAACTTTTACTCTCTTATATTAGGCTTTATTTTAAGCTCCCTGTCATATTTTCCCTTTGTGGATATTGCCCTATTGGCAAACATGCTGTACTCTATAATACTGCCTAATGATCAAAGAAATGAGTAAAGGAAAAACGAATTCCTGCTGTGGCAGCCCAGTAAGTAGAATCCATTTAGCTCTGCTTATTTCACTGCATTCCAATCTAACCTATTTTGCTCATCAGATTTTAGCTCCTTTTAATATACTGACCCACTGTGAATTCAAGCATATCATGTCATAGTACACAGTATTACAAGAGAATCCATCTCTTCATCTAATGTATTCATTTGACTGTTAAATTCTCTAGAACAGAATAGATATTGAAGTACAATGAAGAAATTATGTTTCATAATATTACGTACTGTTGGATGTAGCATGGAGTCCTCATGAAGGTAAGACACCAATTGACTTCAATGGGAGTTTTGCCTATGTATGGAATGCAGGATAAAGCCATATGTTATATGCATGCTAGAGAATTCCCATGCCATTTTGTCCACTAAAAAGAAAACAGAGTAGGGATATCTGAGTTTTCAAAAGGGCAGGAAGAGGCCTGTGAAATTAGTAATTGTGACTAAAGCTTGAAAAGAAAAAAGAGCTAAGTGAAGTGAAGGAAAGAAAAAGGACTGGTAAGACGACTTGCATTATGTGCGAAAGGCACCCAGGTTGCTCTGGCAATAAGACACTGTATCGTACTGGTTGGGATGTATATGTCAACCGCTGCTCTTAAGGAAGTATGTTCTTAAAACGTGCCATAGTCATTGCAGCTGCTTTAAATAGTAACTCTGAGTTAAGAGCTGGAATGATGTTGCTGATATTTTCTGCATCATTTATGAAATGTTCTTTGCTTTTGTAATTTTTTGGGGATGTATGTTTGTAGCTGCTATAATTTAGAACTCTGAAATGGAATCTGAGCTCACTGTTAACCTTTCATAATCAGCTGTCTTCTCATGGAATTGCAGACGAGCCCATAAAATGTACCTTTTTTGAGGCAATACATTCGTCTGTGAGTGCATTATGTTTAGGTTGTGGCGGGAAATCTAGGCTCTGCCACAAAATTGCTGGTTTGTTGCATCACACAACATCGGTGTTATCACCCCCAAAAACATGAATAACATGCCTTGTACTTACATTAACCTTCATGCCTTGTCATCTATTGTGATGATACTGTCTCATGTTTTAGTTAAGTAATTGTCAGTTTGAGCACAGACTGGCAGTTGTTGAGGTAAAATAAGAGACTGGCTACTTTGCTGATCTAGTACATTTTAAAAGAGGATGCCATGTATATTTTTTTGGTTCCTTTGTGCTGAGAGCTGCTTCTTGCCTCTCTCTTTTAAAAACAATTGTTGTTTAATAATTTTCAAAAAAGCAAATTATAGAAAACCGAAATTCCAAATTCTTGTGTGAGGAAAATGCATATAATTTTTCTGTGCATGACAATAATGCATCAAGATTATAGCTATCAGAGATAAAAAAAAATACTGTCGCTCTTTGTATCCCATTCACTACGTTCCTCCAAGGAAGCATCACAATCCCTATGAGTGCCCCAGAGTGCTAAATTATGCATTTGAATCTCTAAGGTGACTGACAGACACAAAATTACAGGTAGCTAGATGACTCCCTGGTGATTATACCACTGTGGCTTCTGAACAGCGCCTGTTGTCTCAGCTGAAGCTGGAGATAATTTATGCTCACAGTATTCCCCTCGGATTCACGTTTAACGTGGAACAATAGCTTTTAGTGTTGTTTTCTACTGATTCCACTTATGTTCATGACACACTATGGCCCCATTTAGCATTTCCATCAACACAAAAACAGAAGACATGCTGATCTTGATCCACTCTCTCCAAAATTTCTAATGCCCTCTTCCTAGGCACACCTAGGAGTCTGAACTTGATCCTCATCCTCCTTGACCTCTCTGCTGCTGCTGACACATTTGATCACACCCTTCTTTTGGCTTTCACAGTGCTGGCCTCACCTGCTTTTCCCCAAACCTCTCTGACTACTCTTTCAACATTTCTTTTGAGGGGACTTCCTGCACCTTTCTCCCATTTTCCGTGGGGGTTATACAGGGCTCTGCCTTTCACCCCTTCAACTTCTCCTATTTCAACCTTTCTGAGTGACCTCATGCACTCATGCAATTTCAATTGCATTTCTATGCTGATGACTCTCAAATCTGCCTCTCCATTCCAGTCTCCTCATCTCTTCCTGTCTCACTGCCATCTCCTCCTTAATGCTTCCCTGACAACACAAACTTAACATGAACTCTCGAGCCCTCTCCTCTCCCCGATTCTGAATTGGAATTGACATCAGCACTATGCTCTGTCACTTGGCTCCCCAACCTGGGGGCCATATTCAACAGTTTCTTTCGTGCAATATTAAGATCTGACCTTTTCTTTCTGTCTGTACAAAAGATCTCTCTTCTTCAGGCCCTTGTCTTGCTTACCACAGTCTCCTTCTCTGCGGCCTCTTCATCAACATCACCTTCCTCCAGTTCACACAAACAACAGCCATTAAAACCATCCTCTTCGCCTGTCAAATCAACCACATATTTTGGATGCTTCATAGTGTAAAAGGCATCCCAGGTTAGAGAACTGAGGGAACAGAGCTGTTCATCAGTCCAGATTGTACCCTGGGTAATGTGAGAGTCTGTTAATTTCTTCAGTTTCATCCTCTTAGTTATAGTTGTATTTCGCTCTCTCACATACACACACGCACATACACACACACATGCACACACGCATATGCACACACACCTAAAAGATGAATAAGGTTGCAAAGTCAAGCATTCAGAAGTTAGGAAATACCAGAATTAAATTTGGTCCCCTTGTGCTTCATGATTCAATCTTTAATTATATATTATTATATACTATTTTTCCATATGACCCCTGCCTCCTCCAGTTCACACGATGGACAGTGCTAACTGAATGAGCAACTATTCAACATTTTGTTTCTTCCTCATAGTTCAGCATATGGTAACAGGCCTTATTTCCTTATGGGCCTCTCTATAGCGCTCATCACCAAAGTAACTGAGTGCTTCACAAATGATAATGAATTTATTTTGGCAAAAGCTTTGTGAAGTGAAGGGGTGGTACCATCCCTATTTTGCAGATGGGAAGTTGAAGCACAAAGAGATTAAGGTCAACAGTATCCAATCTGAGTCCAATTTTTCAGAGTACTTAACATTATGTAGTACTTTATATATTCACGCACAACTCCAGCCAATTTTACTTGCAGTCATAAGTGCTCAGCACTTATGCAAATCTGGCCCTTGTTGTTTCAGATTGGGCACCTTAAAACAGGAAGCACTAATAACATTGTGAAAAGCTTGGTTTAAGTGATAGCAACTCTATGGCAAAGGCAGGGATAGAATTCACCATGCCTGCATCCAAATGCCTTAATTATGAAACCGTCCTTTCTCCACTGCCTCATTCACTACCATCTTCCACCTTCAGCAACAAATGAAGCAGGGGCCCTACAGACAACAGTCTCCTTCACTCTGTTTCACTCCCAGAGCACTGGCCACCCCTGTGCATTGAATGAAACAGAGTTTGTGTGCAAAAAATAGCATGTGACCATGCAACTAACGACAGTGTCACAACGCACATGCACAAGGGGGCTGAATAAAAATTGCAGAGACAACTTTAATACCAGCATTTCCTAACTTTTGAGAGTTTGACTTTGCCTCTTTAATGGTTCTTTTAACAGATTTTTGTGTGTAATTTCCTAGTTTAAAAAAAGAAAAACAAATTTAAAAGAATATTCCATCATGTGGCATAATATTGATACCCAGGTGGGTGATCAGCAGGATTAGAACCTTTAGGTCCACCACACAAACCTCTGCTACATGAGCTAATGGAGTGATTGATAGCAATGATAAGTTATTCTCCTCTAGATATCAGTCACTAGAGAGCATGGGACACTTTGCCAGTGGGTTTGACAGCTATTTGCTGATAGAAGAGAAATGGTGGGACTCAGGAATCTTGGGTTCTATTTCAGGTTCTGGAAAGGCGCTTGTTCTAGTGAGCACAGACCCTTCTGCCCTTGCCACCCTCCAGCCTCTTTCTGCCTGTCTCCTCCAATTTGCCACAAACTCTGGTTTCAGATATTTGTTGTCAGTTGTTCTTAGATGGAAGAGGGTTGAAATAGCCATGGGACGTTGATAATGAGAGCAGTTATTCAAATTTTCTATTTTTCCCTAGTAGGAGTATTTTAGGACCCTGATTTCACAGAATCGGTCCCTGGGCTGGTTTTTCCTTTTACACAGAATGCTTTCCCCTCTTGAAAATAAGTGTGTGTAAAAAAAAAATTAATGTCCTAGGAGGCATAAGTGTCTCTTCCTGTACCAACCCTAATGTCTGTTTTGGTCCGTGAATCCCTGCAGTGCCTTGCTGCGTTAGGAATCTTGTTCATAAAATATTTAGCTAGCTTCAAGAATCTTTCATATAAAAACAGCTGAGCTAGTAAAAAAAAACAAAAAACAACCACCAAGCAGCTGGCAGCCCTATTAAATTTCTGCTCCTGTCGCATTTGCTTGTCTGGTGGATGGCAGCTGTGGGAGGGAAAATAAACACAGACATGCACAACACCCAAAATAATTAAAATAATTGTTTTTACATTTTTGTTTTCTCTTTAAAACGCTTCATGATGGATTTTTCCTGGCTGTGTCGGAGCTAAATATTAAAGCAAATAGCCGAGCACAGCAGTGAGTTCAAGGCACGAGCAGCCTGTATCATCTACATCATGTTGTGGCAGTTCTACAGTTAGCATGCATGCCTCACCAACAGAGTAAGGAGAGATGAGAAATCACAGAGGCTGTTTTGTGAAAGTTAGCCACACGAGTGTGTGGAGAGGCAGGAAAGGTTACAAAATAGATTTTAATTTCATATATTGGGACCATCTGGAAAACCAAAAGGCTAAGCATCCGGGGTCACCTGCCATTGTTTTCACCTTCTAGCATTGTAGGGCCAGAGGCCTGAAAACCCCACTCTTCCCTATAGTGTCTTAATATAAGTAAATTTCCTGTATGCCCAGATTTTTTTTTTTAAAGAAACTTGGATTTGTAAAACATTAGGTTCAGTTTTTCCAAGGGTGTGCAGTCCTCAGAAGCTCCCATTTTACTCAGAAGTGTCAAAACCTTTTGAAATCTGATGCTTAGAGTCAAACATGGGGAATGTATGTTTGGAAACATGCATTAGGCTTGAATTAGGTTTCACCACAACTAGGACTTTTTGGTTTTTTTTAAATGGAAAATATAATTTAATTCATATTCTGGACATTTATTCTTGTGGAGGAGATAAAACCAAACAGATTTACTTTTGTAATAATCTGTGCCTTACCTACATCTAATGTGGTGCCTTGCAAACTACCAGTAGCTACCCCTTCATGCTCCTCCTTCCCCTTACCCACTAGTAGGTCAGGCATATCACAAGGCATAGAATGTTTTCTTAGAACATTAAAGAGTGATGAGCCACCAATGCCAGTAACAAAATCTGTTACTGCACCTGAGTGCTACAAATCAACCACACACTGTAACTCAGGTCTTTTCTCACAGCTGCTAGGAGTGGGACAAGACTACTCTGTAGATGATTCAAGTTGTATCAGTGCTTCAGACTCAACAAAATTTGGTTGTATTCGAATCTCAGGATTTGATACAGATTTTGAACACTTTTGAATTTTTGAACTGTTAGGATCTTGGGTTCTAGACAATCTCTGAACTACTCAAGCAAATATAACCAGCTTCTTATAAATTTGTAGGAGAATATCTTCCTATCATTCTTATTCTCTTCTGCCTTCATAGGCTTTCTATGTCACCTCTCCAAGATTCTCAACGCAACATTCCCTTCTCTCTCAAAATTGTCTACATCTCAGTCCACCTACCTCTCATTTCATTAATGAAGAGTGAAGCTAAATCCAGGTTAAGTTGACAAAGTGGAACCAGTTCCACTGATCATGATAGACCTCTGATCAAATATCTATCTCCCTTCTGACTCATTCACTCTGCTCCTTTAGCACTAGATGGCTAGATCTCAGTGGCACGATACTAACTCACACCAGCTAAGGAAGTGGCCCCTCCACATATACCTTCTCTTTCCCCAGATTCCCTATAACTTTCCACCTCAGATAGAAGTGGAAGTTGCTAATTTTTCCTGTGCTCTCTCTCTCATTCTCTCCCTCTCCCATTCTCCAAGACACTTCCACTTTTTAAACACTGCCTAAAACTAAAGCAAAAGAGTGTTTTGTGACTGTCTCTATATATAGTATTTTATGATACTTCATATTAGGGATGAACATAAATTCATGACATGGAAGACAAGTGAGTTTTGGCCATGGCCAGCTCTGGTAAGATAGCTATTCTCCACTTGATTTAGCCATCAACTGTGTGTCATATTACAGCTTGAATGCTGTTGGTGATATTGTGAAATCCTGAGGAATTCTGCTTAGTGCAGCTGGTGTTTATGGTCTCACTAAAAAAAGCTTCACAGATCATATGTCTATCTACAACTATAACTAAGAGGATGAAACTAAAGAAATTAACAAACTGTGACATTACCCAGGGTACAATCTAGACTGATGAACAGCTCTGTCCCCTCAATTCTCTAACCTGGGATGCCTTTTATACTGCTTTGCTGTGAGATCAACCACTCCTGGTCTGCCCACACACAGCCTCCAGCACGTAAATCACTCCCAGTCTGAGTGCTGTGGCCAGCCACCCATGAATTACACCAGCAGGGCAACAACAGCAAATTCCCAGTCCCAGACTTTCCCCTAGTAATGTGTGTCTTGTACTGCCCAGCACCCTCCTGGACAATAGAAGCTCATATAAAGTCCATCGTTTCATTAATAGAAAATTGATATGGGCAAATCTTGTTATCTCAAATGGAGTTTTCCAAACACTTCAATCCAAACACACACTAGTTTAGATAAAACAATAAGACAAGTTTATTAGCAACAGAAAGATAGATTTTAAGTGATTACAAGTAATGAATCATAAAAGTCAGAATCAGTTATAAAGAAATAAAAGGTAAAATGCAAACTAATATTTAACTTAACAAGCTAAGTGAACTTAAAGCAAAAGAGTCTCTCTTACCACATCTTCTAGGAGTTGTACTGGCTGAATCTTTCAGCCAAGATCCCTTCCCCATCCAATTATGCTTCCTTTGTCTTTCAAGTGTGGTTGATGCCATGAGTAGAGATGAAGGGAAAGAGATGATTTGGGGCCTCTGTTCCTCATTTTTTACACTTTACTTTTTCTTTGAAAATCATCTCCA
The DNA here is from genome assembly GCF_016161935.1 of Mauremys reevesii. NCBI lineage: Eukaryota > Metazoa > Chordata > Testudines > Geoemydidae > Mauremys > Mauremys reevesii. The sequence goes on from NC_052625.1 coordinate 161,706,033, forward strand.
GTTGAAGTTCAGGAGCAGCAAGTCTGTGGGATGGGAACTTCCAGCTGTCTCTTTGCCAACATGTACATTTCTTGCTCAGACCCTTTTTCTTGCCAATAAATGGCTGCTTAACTAGGTGATAATCCATTTGATTTTGTTGACACCTGGTTGAAGCATTAGTTTGCCTTTTGTCTTTGAGGAACTGATTTGTGCCTGCTTTTCTAAACTTAGAACATGTCTCAGTAATGTTATACAGTAGAATCTTATAACTTTACGTACAATGTTGCCACACATATTTTACCAGGACAATAATGATCAGTAAATTATGAGTTTTCAAGTGATATCTCACTTGATATCAAGGCATACTTTGTACAAAAGCCATTTTATAGTTTTGTAAAAAAGGGTGAGCATAGGGATACAGACTGTCACACAAACATCAGTAATGGAAGACTACTCTTATTGTGTGTGTGAAACAATTGAGGGTAACCTTAAATAAAAATCAACATATTCTACTCCTGAGGGAATTCTACATCACTGCGTGTGCGCAGAATTCATGGCCCCCTCAGATTTCTTTGCTTTCCTGCAGAAAAATGACTTTTGATGGGGAAGCAAAGGGAAGCTGCATGAACGGTTACGCATCTCTCCCCAGCAGTGCAGGCAGGTCAGTTTGCGACCCAGAACAGCTGGTAGAGATGTAAATCACCATTGGGATGGGGAGGGCTGGACAGTCATGCATGTGTGAGAGAGAGACACTCTCTCCCTCTTTCTCGCTATTGTGGCATGCTCGGTGTGGAGGGGCAGGGCTTTCGGGTGTTTCTGAGGAAGTAGGCATGGGGCAGGCTCTGTCCCCTCAGGGAGAGAAGAATGTAGCAGCCTACCTGCTTATTGAATTGTTTCCATTGTTCTTAGTGAATTCCCCCAGGAGTATCAAACAGGTGTAAAAATGTTAAGGCTCCTTTACATTGCCAGAATGGTATAAAGGAGCCTTATTGTAAAGGACAGTGTGGCCTTATAAATGTTTATGGTGCTTTCATGATTAGAACTGGTCTAAATTTTTGGAATGAAAAAATTTCCTATCAAAATGTGCTCCAGGAACTGTTTGCTGCTGATCTTTCTGGAGCTAGTCAGTAGTCAATATAAACTGTGAGTTTGAGTTCCCAGCCCTCGTTTGCTCTTCAGTTGCCTATGATGCAACACTGAGCATATGGCCGCATATATTTGTTGACTAATAACTAGAAATAAAAGGTCAATACTAGCTACATTACTATTTGACAGAGGGGGTTTGGTGATTTCCTCCCCACTCCCATTCTCCATCCATTGTACTGTAGTTTAAATAAATTAGCAAAATATTTGAAACCAGCATGATTAAATTGCATTTTTTAACAAATAAAATATGCAGAATTTTAAAATATTGTGCACAAAATTTTTAATTTTTGGTTGCAGAATTTTTAATTTTTTGGCACAGAATTCCCCCAGGAGTTAATACTATTCCAGAGATATGCAGGTGCCTATCTCTGAAAACCTATGACTGGCTAATTGCTTGACTTTGGGTGAGTTAGAAAAGAAATCTAAATCAAAGGAGATTAACCCTTAGAAAACCGGTCAATTTCCTAGGATTTTCTCTGGCTGCTAGACAGAGTGCTGTGCCAAGGAGAGGAGACGGTTTCTGAATATTGGGAACTTGTTGTTTTAAGTGTAAACTCAACCTTACAATTAAAAGGAACATTGTGCTGGTTGATATGGTCAAAATTTATCCTTCCTGTTTTCTTATATTTCTTACAAAGACCAAACAATTCTTACTTGTGAGGTTCTCTCTCCAAAAAAAGTAATGTTTTCTTACTTTTCCTGTTTGTGTCTTTTGCTTCCTTTATGTTATGGCCTTAGAGTAAGTGCTAAAAAGGCAACTACAGAAAACAATTTTTCTGGTAAACTCTGAGTTGTTACTGTTGTCCAGCCTGTTGTCAGGAGCCAAGAGAGTTTACTTACTGCACTGTATTTTTGTTGGCCATGGTATTTCAGTTACTGTCCCCTTTAAGTCATAAGCACAAAACACAAGCTAAGGGACTGGGAGTCTACTCTGAGGACAGTACATTTCCTTTTATGGATCCATTCCTCTAGCAAGCTGCCATCTCTGAATTTGTTCTCTTTTAATTTTGCTGTCCTCCAGGGCATCACAACTAAACTACCATGAAACATGTTCTGGAATGGCAGCAAAGAATCAATACAAATGAGCAGGGATTTTTTTTAAAGTGTATTTTGATGTTCATGAAAAGTGCTGGGATTGATAACTCTGCAGAGTGAAGACATCTATTGGTGCATAAAACAGGTACAGCACAGGTAGCAACAGCGAAATCATCCCCATGCTGCACTGCCAATGTCCCTTAATGCTGTTTTAGAAGGATCATGTCTAGCAGGTAAGAAAGAAGGTCAGTTTACATGCCACCAATGTTGCCAATCATCCTCTTACTCATCGGAGGGAAAGAGCTTTTGATCATAATTAAGCAAGCTTGCATTTAAACTGATGAGTTAGAAACAAAGCCATTCTCCTGACTCAGCTAAGTCTGCTGAGCAAAAGGTATTTAGAGTTGCACTGTCAGGCTACAGATCTTTTTACCATATCTATAAAATTAGAAATCAATCTGATTGAGCAAAAATCAATCTAAAATGATTTATTATAGTGTGTAGGCCTAGTGTGTGAAACATGATTAAGTTAGGGCTAGCACTTGGACTTCTAATTTCAAAAAAGTGGAATAAAGAATATAGCAAGCTCCAAATATGAAAGTGCTTCTGAAATAGTACATCTAAAGGGAAAAAGGTGTGTGTTCAGAAAAGTGTACCTGACTTTAGCTAGACCAACACCTGTCAGGTATGGTCTAGATAATACTTAGTCCTACCAGGAGTGCAGGAGACTGGACTGGATGACCTCTCGAGGTCCCTTCCAGTCTTACAATTCTATGATCATTTAATGCTCTAAACTAGAGGATCTTATACAAAGGACACACAAGCAAAACTCCATAGACAACCAGCAAGCATATAACTTAACATTTTGGGGTATTTTCCTCTCATCTGTGATCTCTCTCTGGAGGAATATGATAAACAAGTGGTTGATGGGGCTTGCTCTGGCTCCAAAGGTATAAAATCAAACCTTCTTCAAGCCAGGTGTGGTCTGAAGAAAAAGCATATTGTCTTTGTCTGGCCTACCATCAGCTTTATTAGAGCAAAAATATCACAGAACTTATGGGAGGTTCCTTGCTCTAAAGAACACTTTTCTTCTTCAGAGTTAGAAGTGAAGATAGAACTGATATTTTTATATACTACTTAAATCTTTTAAACAATTGTTAGGTTTTCTCCTACTACAGTTTAAGCCTTAGTTTTATTTTTCCCTCCAGCTAATAACTTTATAGTGCCTCTCAATGAATTATTTAGTTGCTGTTAAACCGATATTTCTAGCCAGAATAGTTCACACCTGATAAAGTTAATCCATGAATCTGTCCAAGGTGTTTGAAACAGAACATCCTGGGTTCTACTGAAGTGGCATACTTGGTACATATGTACTTCACATGAATAGGGTAATTATATTAAGCCTGATGCACATTACGAAATATTACAAATGACTAAGAAATAATTACTAAAATAGATTATGAAAATGTGAGAATAAAAATCCTTCCTACTAAATTTAGTTTATTTACTAGATCCATTTAAATACATTTTGTAGTCATCCAGGGCCCTACCAAATTCACGGCCATGAAAAATGTGTCACGGACCATGAAATCTGGTCTCCCCCTGTGAATCTGGTCTTGTGTGCTTTTACCCTCTACTATACAGATTTCATGGAGGAGACCAGTGTTTCTCAAATGGGGGGTCTTGACCCAAAAGAGAGTTGTAGGGTGGTTGCAAGGTCATGGTATTGCCACCCTTACTTCTGTGCTGCCTTCAGAGCTGGGAAGCTGGAGAGGGCAGGTGTTGGCCGGGACCCCAGCTCTGAAGGCAGTGTCTTACCAGCAGCAGCACAGAAGTAAGGATGACATGGTATGGTATTGTTACCCTTACTTCTGCGCTGCTGCCTTCAGAGCGTGGTGGCTTAGGGAACCCGCCCAGGGAACTAATGCACACAGGGACCAGCCAAGCTCCCACCTAACCCGGCCCCCAACCTGCCAAGGCTGGGGCGCCCCTCCGCCGACCCCAACTCTGATGCGGCCCGAACCCAGCCATGGCCGGGACAGCGTGGCCTGGCCCGAACCCAGCCACAGCTGGGGCAGCACAGACCCAGGCACGGCCGAAGCAGCCCAGCCCGGCCTTGCCTGGCCCCCGGCACAGCCTGAACCCAGCCCCGGCCTGGACCTACTGGGGCCAGGGAAGTGGCACCTACCCCTGCAGCCCCAGCCCCAGAGCTGCCACAGGGGGGAGAGGCAGCTCTCTCCCCATCTTAGCCCCGGAGCACCTTCCTGCACCCCAAGCTCCTCATCCCCACCCCAGAACCCACACATCTCTGCACTCCAACTCTCTGCCCCACCCCAGAGCCCCCCATCCCCGGCCCCACCCAGAGCCTGCACCTCAAGCCGGAGCCCTCACACCCCTGCACCCCTACCCTCTGCTCCAGCCCTGAGGCCCTGTAATGATGCTGCCTCTGGCAGGACACAACTGAAAATATCAATTCAGGACAAATTGCTTAGAGCAGGACAGTAACAGCCCAAGGCTGGGTTGGACTTCGGTTTTAGCCCACTGGGTAACCAGAAGTCAAACAAGCAATTCCCTTGACCAGTGATTCCCAAACTGGGATTTGTGAACCCCTGGGTTCTTGGGAAAAAAATCCCTAATGGTGGACAGAGCTGTCTATAGGGACCCCGGGCAGCATGAGGCCAGCTGCCCGGAGCCGTGGGGACTTCCAAGAGGTAAGCAGATCTAAGCAAGCATATCTATCACACTGAGGAGATTGAAACTTCGAGACATCTTACATGAAATGGAAAGGGAGGTGAATTTTGTTGTGTCATGGTATTGCCACCCTTACTTCTGTGCTGCCTTCAGAGCTGAGAAGCTGGAGAGGGCAGGTGTTGGCCGGGACCCCAGCTCTGAAGGCAGTGTCTACTTGTTGTGTGTACCAATATGGAGGTGATGTGACACACAACACCTGCATATTGGTGCACATAAAATTCATTCCGCACATGGGTGGGAAAAATTAGAGAGAACACTGACCATAACCCCTCCCTACAATAACCTTGTGACCCCCCCCACCACCACCAAACAACTCCTTTTGGGGTCAAGACCCCTACAATTACAACGCCATGAAATTTCAGATTTAAATATCTGAAATAATGACATTTACAATTTTTAAAATCCTATGAGTGTGAAATTGACCAAAGTGGATCAAGAATTTAGTAGGGCCCCAATCATGATGTGTTTATTTTCTTTAATGTAAAAGGAAGTATAATGGACTTTGACAGCTAATTTGTTAATGGAGAACAGTTATTGATACACAGTTATTGGTGTGAGCTTTCAGATACAGAAGTGGTTCCAGGCGATTGTTTACAGTTTTTTAGACAAGTCAGTTTTATATGCTCCATATTATACTATGGGAGGGAGAATGCTTCCGTCTCATGTCTATACCTCCAAAACGTCCCCACTGACAAGCTTTTCTGTTCAGAGAAGTAGTAATGCCAATTAAAATGAAAGCTCCCGTCCATTATAACAAATGTCCTGAATTTGCAATGTTTGCTTTAGAAAGCGTCAGACTTTTGTTATTGCCAATTTATGTGTAAGAACTAGAACTGGGATTCTGAGAGGCATTGCTAATTTTCCCAGTATTCTCTATTTGAAGTATAGAGAATCTCAAATAGTTCTGCAAAATGGAAGAAAGTTTTAAGCACTAGTCTGTGTGTATATTAATTTATTTATTTATCTGGATTTAAACAACCATCAAAGAATACGTATCCGAGGCTTTAAGTGTCCTTGCCATCAGTTATAAATGCAACCCTTCAAAACTAAAACCCACATTCAAATAATTATTGTAAGTAATTATGAGTTGGCACTTGAGAGCGAACAGTCTTTAAATGGCAAATTAGAGATGTCATCTCACTGCGCACATTAACCCAATGTCACTCACATCCAAAATACTTTTTGCTCATATTGAATTAAAATTGCCAGTTACCGTAGCTTTTCCCTTTGAACAACTGAAAGCTTTGCCGAAACCAAGCTAGTGCACATCGAAGCATTTATGATGTCCCAGTCCTGCAGATGCTTTACACGTGTGAGTAACTTTACACGTGAGTGATTCCAGTGTGCGAAGTTACTCACATGTGTGTTTGCAGGATTGTGCCTATATTTGTAAAAGTAAGATGCAAGGGCTAATAGAAAAATGTGTGTAATAAACTGATAAAATAGATTACAAAACTAATGGAGAGGAGAGGACTTTAGATAATGACAAGGACAAGAAAGTAACCAGGCAGTTCCTTCTACTAAAGTCCTTTCTCTGTTTAAACAGACTGTAAAAAGCACAGAGAGCAATGCTGCAATTTAGATATCAACACATTCTTCCCATGTACAGGTACAGGGATATGGAGGAGGAGTATTCCAATAACTAAGTATTTCAACAGTCAATTCAGAAAGGAGCCCAGAAAGAGATTACCAACTGCTTGACCAATAATAAATATTTAGTGCTCAGTTTTTTAAATAGCCACCTTAAATTCCAGCCTTCTCCTGCCTCTGATGTAAATAATTATATATTCAACTTTTTATCCTTTTATCAGATAAATTGTGGATTTTTCTTCCACTTTTTTTTCATGCAGTGATGTTGCAACTAGTATCAATTGTAAGCTTCCACATTCTCTAGGTATAGTGGCATCAGCAATAAAGATCACAGTGACTGTCTTGTTAGTGCTTTGGTTAGACATCTCCAGTTGCAATTAGCTGTGTGAAACAAGACTGTATATTGGTCTAACAACATGATAAAGCCCATACCATTAATTTATATTTTGATTTAAAGCTTTCAAAGGAATTTTCCTAACGTTATTATAATCAATTGGAAAGATGCCTATAGGTTTACATTATAACTTGTGTAATTCTCTCAAGAATAGGTTGGGAAATGTCTGACATATCATCTGAACAAGAGTTATGACTTTTTTGCCTTCCTTATCAATATTGAAAAATAAATGGCAAGAAAGTGAATGCCAGAAATCAATCAAGAGCTTCTAACACCGTCAAAAATCATTAGAGAAGCGTGAGGACTATAAGACAGACACAAAGTTCAGATCAGGGTTATTTACTATTTAATTTGATCTCGTACATTTTCTTGTTTTGTATTCATTGATTTTAAATCCCTCCAGATCCACTTCTACCATGATGCCTCTGGTAAATTGCCAGCTGATATTGGAAAGGCAGGTGGCAGCTGAGACAACTGACATCACTGTTTATTTTAAACAAGCAACCCACCTCAACTCTGCAAATAGTACAACAAGTCATTTCTATAACAACGCCCTCAAGTCATTTTTCCCCTAACCCTTCCATCCCCTACTCTCTCTGCTTATTTGTTACACCAGTTTATTGTGGCTTGCCATAATTTAGACTGTAAGCTCTTCAGGGCAGGGACTTATCCTACTACATGTTTGTACATCACCAATATAATGGTGGTGCTGATCTGATAAGGCTGCTGGGAACTAATGCAAATAATAAATAATGCTGTTAAAAGCATAAGCCTCTCCCATGACTATGCTAAACGAACTCTCAAGAAAGACTCCCATAAAGCTTTGCAAGTGATGCTAAGAGAGAGAGAATGCAAATTTACTAGCTAGACTGCTTATAGAACGAGAGTGTATAATGCACTTTTGTGACCTATTTTAAAGTTGCTTTCTGCTATCCTAAGTTGTATCCCAAACCACAAGAAAAGGACACATAGGGTGGAAAACCAGTGGAGCAAACATTACTTATTGTGCAGGTATATAAAAAACTTATTTTTGCTTGTGCTGAGCTCTATAAGCAGGTTAAAATTGATATGATGGAAATTTGGGGCATGATGGAATGTCTAAGTTGTGTGGTCAACAAGACTGACATTTGTTTAATGATTGGATGGTACCAGTCACAGAGCTAAACCACAAGGGGGCCATTTGGGGATTGGTCCTGCTTTGAGCAGGGGGATTGGACTAGATGACCTCCTGAGGTTCCTTCCAACCCTAATAATCTATGATTCTATGAAATTGTAATATGAGGTAAACAAGTAATGTATAAAGGTCTGTAGAATTGTAACCAAACGTGGGTCAAGTTGAGCTGCAGACTGGCCTTCAAAGCAGCTTGACAAGTACCGCCTTTCTGTAATGTGCTGCTATATTTTTTGCTTAGAATAATCTAACTTAAAAAACTTGGTTAAGCTTACTCTCTCTGATGTTTCATTAATCAATACTTTAATAAAAGCCATTATTTACAATGCATCGATTAAATCTATTTGCTTATATTTCATTTCTGCAGTTTTTTCCTTTTTAAGTGGAGAGAAAGAAACTACAGCCAGTTTTATATTTAAATATGACTAATATATCAATGCTCAGCCTCCAGCACTGGACTCATGAGTCTGTCACACATGCTCCATCACTTAGGTACTTCCTACTGCCTACCACTGGCAGTAGAGAAGAATGTCTCATGTCAACAGTGGATTAAATTAATTCAGACCATGCTCTTCCTTCAAGGAAAGATCCTTTGTTTTTGACACACACTGTAATCTTTCAGTGCTCCAGAGTCGCTCTGTGGCATTCCAAAGCACACTACAGCTCAGCACTTGTAGGCACAAAGTGCCAAACATGCTTCCCCGTGGGAGTAATTGATCTCGTGGGCAGTATATGGGAACCAAAATACTGCTATTCTAATGTTTCTCTCCAGGTAGACGCTAGATGAGCTCTAAACTTCCCATAGACAGATTCAGTAAGAACCCAGAAGGAGGCAAAGGTCTTAATACATATTTCTTTTATAGTACATACTTTCCTTCTTTCGGATGCCCCATAAAAAATACAAATCAATAAATGGCAATGATGATGTAAAATATATTTAAAGATCACCATTAAGTTAGCCTATTCTGGAGACCAAAACAGATTTTTTTTAATATCAATGATATAATACACCTTATTTTATATACCCCATGCTCATTCAGTGAGAACAAACAATGCTATTGGAAGAGACTGCCTCCTGTCAAAACAAATGGCTTGTGGGGCTGAATCACACATCTATTAGTGACTATGAGTGATAACAACAGGCTGTAATCAAGAGAACTATGCCCTTGAAACAATCTTTTCAAACAATTTCACTTAAGGGGAAGATAATTTTTTAGTCCAATAATCAGGGCTGATGCTAAAACTATGTAGACACCCCTATTCACGGTGATGGAGATGACACCCAGATAGATGGGAAATGGAAGCTTTCCACAAACTAAATTCACATCATGTTCATCACCCTGTTTTCTAACAATGTAACAGTTCATCACCCTGTTTTCTAACAATGTTATGTAATATGTAATTCTAATAATTCTCTGGATGTAATTGATTTAAAGTCTATAAAGTAAATATCTTCTTTCTTGCACAGATGGCTAATTTACTGAGTATACCCAGTAAATGATGAATTCTCTTTGTTGGATTCAGCTAACATGCAATCACAATTGTTAACCCACTGTATTGTAAGATACATCCACAATAACAATAACTACATCTGTTTTATTCCTACTTTACTCACTGAAAAAAAAAAAACATACATATTTTGGTTACCAAGAGGATTGGCTAGGACTCCTTTCAGAGCTTGTATCAACTTTGAATCTAATGCTGGGAAGAGTCACTAGTGAACACCAAAAGGCTCACATTCCTCTCTTCTCCACTCAGGAGCTGAACTGGCTGCCATTGGCTTCTAACTTCCTACTGGCTCATGGAGATTAGGTTAGAACTAATCTAACAGTGCAGACAGCTGCAAAGGAGCTTGGAGGAGGAAGTCGGTTTTCCATGCAGCTAATTAATATTGTGGATCTGTGAATGACACATAAAACCCCCATTTAGAGTGAGAATAGATTTAGATTAAGTATCACTTAAGTGTAGTCCTTCAGTGTTTGCACACAAGGCTATCATCATGGCACAGCACTGAGACACTGAAAACTCTTTTGTTTAAAATCATACAAATGCACCATGTTTTTATTTATTTAGACTGTAGGCAAAAGCCAACTCCTCATTTCCAGGACAGCCACTCAGTGGCAGTTGTAAACAAACATACATTTTATTCTGTGGTATATAGGTTCTTAAAATGAACTCATCACTGTAGTATCAGTGCACCATCCAGTTACGCAACATGACTAACATCTGTCATGTGTTTGTTCTCTCATCCTTTCCCCAGAAGGGTCGTGTATTCAGTGGAGTATTTTGTTTTGGATTTTTTAACGATTTAAAACACATTTAGAAATCTGTAATTGAAATGCATACACTGAAATATTTCAATGTCCTTGCAGATGGAAGATATGGGAATGCCCTGAAGATACTTACACTGGTGAATTTTGTTTCACGCAAGCTGGTCATGGATTATAATTATCCCCTCAGTACCATGTAGCATTATGCTGACAATTCACCAGGTTACCAGATCTCTGGGTCTTCCAAACAATCCATAATACACTTTACAGTCAACCTGACTGGCAGAATACAGCTTTGGGTTTGTGGTCCTTGAGAAATAAATACAAAGCAGTCACTGTGATCTTCTCTGCAGAATCACATCTTTGTTTTTAAGATGCCATTGATAATGTAAATCTTTCTAAGGAAGGCTGAGTTTGTTTATTTTTCCCTTTGTCAGAATAAAATTGGTCTCTAGCTACAATTCTGAATACATTGATCTGCACACAAACACCTAGGATTGTTTTACTCATATTAGGACCTGGACTTAATCCAATATTTTCTACAGCTGTGAACACAAGGAAGGTGGCAACTGAGAGAACAACAATTTTAGGGTAATATTGCATAATAAGATCTTGATTAATCTCTCTCTCTCATTCACACACACACACACACACACACACACACACACACACACACACACACACACACACTTGAAAAAAGCAATTGTCATGGAGTCATTATCAAGGCTAGGAAGAGCAATGAATCAGAGAAGTGTATGTTAACTAATGTAAGAAAAGCTAATTTCTTCTGGAAAAAAACTTCAAAATTGATGGTGTTAAGTAGAGAGCTTTTTGAAAAGTATTGTGTAATGATTATGGAAACTATTCAGCAAAATAGGAACGGGCTCATCATAAATTTTTTCATTGAAAACTACAGGATTTGCCCAAACTGAAATTCAGCATGACTAAAGGGGTTTTGTTTTTTAACAGTAACTGGTAATGCTAGATCACTGTGGAGGCCAGATTGGGAGCAGAAGTAAAATTCTTAAACCACCATTAAATCACTGAAAGATAATCATACATCCACAGAGTTTGCTATCTAGTAAGGATAATAGCACCTGCTACTAAAACTGAAAGTCAAGAACCGGATCTGAGCCCACAGTGTTGAGCTAATGGGCTTACTGAAGAGAGCAGAACAGTGCTGCTTGAGAAATTGGTTCTGCGTGCTTTAAATCTCCTCATGACAGATGATTCAATATACATAGAATGCACCAACCATGTAGCAAGAACACCACTTGTAAAAATGTCACAGATCAAATTCTATTAGGGCTATTAGTTTTACAATCACAAATTCTTTAAGATAAATGAGTTCTTAATAGAACCAGTTTTAGTTGCTGCAGACATTTTATAGGTAAAAGACACAGTCTCCTTCCCAGACCTCTACTCAGGCACCCTGGCTAAGTGTTGCACAGATGAATGGCTTTCAAATTGCATTCAGCTGTAAGGGAGAGAGGAAGAGTTTAGTCTCTTTCTAGACTGCCTCAATACGTGCTACTCCAAGAAGGACTGTCACAATGTAGTTAAGGGAGAAAACTTACAAGTCACACTGCACTGGAGAACTTGAGAATTAAGTTGGGTGGGCCCATCATATGGAGATGTACCAGGGTGAGTCTTCGGACCCAGTGGGGTTCCGTTTGGAGGCAGGCAGTCTGAATTGTTTTGTTTACCTTCCTGATCTGGGTTAGCTAGGTGATTTCTCACATGTGAAGTACAGAGATATTTCCTAGGTGTCCTGATAGTGGGCACATAGGAACAGTCTGGAGGCTTAGAAGAAATAAAAATGATCTCTGGGATTGGACTGACCAAATTGCAACCAGACCATCTGGGCTGCAACAGAAAAATTGTACAGGAAGTTGGTTCAAATGTATTTAGATGAAATTCTACTGTATTAGATGAGTAGCAATATGAGAATGTCATTTGACTTTTTGGAGAGTCTCTAAGGCAGGAGTGGGCAAACTTTTTGGGCCGAGGACCACATGTGGGTGGGGAAATTGTATGCAGGGCCGGGACAGGGGGTTGGAGTGCGGGATGTGGGAGGGGGTGCAGTGTGCAGGAAGCAGCTCAGGGCAAGGGATTGGGGCAGAGGAGGGGTGCAGGGTATATGAGGAGCTCAGGGAAGGGGGTTGGAGTGCAGGAGGGGGCTCAGGGCAGGGGTGCAAGAGGGGTGTGGACTGTGGGAGGGGGCTCGGGTGCAGGAGGGGTGCAGGGTGCAGCAGGGGGTTCAGGGCAGGGGGTTGGGGTGCACAGGGTGCAGAGTGCAGCAGGGGGCTCAAGGCAAGGGGTTGGGGCACAGGAGGGGTGCGGGGTGTACGAGGGGGCTCAGGGCAGGGGGTTGGGGTGCAGGAGGGGTGTGGGGTATGCGAGAGGGCTCAGGGCAGGGAGTTGGGGTGCAGGAGGGGTGCACAGTGCAGGCAGGGGGCTTAGGGCAGGGAGTTGGGGGGCAGGGTGCAGGAGAGGTTCTGGCTCCAGGGTGGCAGCGGTGCACACCAAGGCCACGGCAGGCTCCCTGCATGGCCTGCCCTGTTCCCAGCCCCACGCCGCTCCAGAAAGTGCTGCAGCCCCTGGGGGTGGGGCGGAGCACTCCATGTGCACTGCCCTTGCCACGTCCCCAGGTACCTCCCCTGAAGCTCCCATTGGCCATGGTTCCCTGTTCCCAGCCAATGGGGAGCTGCAGGGGGTGGTGTCTGGAGGCAAGGGCCCGGGGGTCGCAGGGACGTTGGGCTGGCCGCTGCTGAAAGCGGCACAGGGCCTGTGGCACCACGGGGGGCAATCCCGCAGGCCTGATCCAAAATCCAGAGGGGCCGGATCCGGCCTGTGGGCCACAGTTTGCACACCCCTGCTCTAGGAGGTCAAGAGGAGGGATTAATTTTACATGTCCCAGTAATGGATGTTACAGGTTATTGGAAAAATCTATTAGAAACTAAAAACTCCAACTGGTATCTGAATGGAAAGCTAAAGCAAAATGTTTTGTTGAATCCAAATGCTTGTGAAATCGAAGGTCCCCAGGGCTGTCACAGACTGATCTCATGGCAGAAATATCTCAGAAAGGACAGCTTTAGCTAAAGCACAGAGACAATGGGTAGAGACCCCCACAAAAATCTGTGATGTCTAATTAAAATGGAAATTCAAATACATTTATCAGCTCAATAGTTTAATTAAAATTCTTACAACATGACAATCTGACTACTTCATATTTCTTAAATAGGAATGTTTAAAAAGGACACAACAAATTGCCTCATCTGTGTTACCAACACCTTAGATTACCAAAACAGAAAGAATATAAATGAAGGTTACTTACTTGTAACTGGAGTTCTTCAAGATGGCTCTGCACATTCACACGTATGGGTACTGTGCTCTTTGGGGTGTCTTACCGTAGAACCTTCTCCTTGCAGCATCTGTTAGAGCGCTCTTGAGCCCTCTTCCCACTCCCCTCAGTTTCTCTGAATGTTCTGAGAGCAAGGCTATATAAGGGGCTGCAAAGCCCTCTACCACCTCAGTTCCTTCCACCTCAATGCAACAGAACAACAAAAGACTAGGAGTCTGACAAAGAGGGGAAGGTGGGTGGGAAGTGTCAATATGCAGAGCCATCTCAGAGAATTCTGGTTACAAGTAACTTTCTTTTCTTCTTCAAGTGGCTCTACATATTCCCACTTATGAGATAGACTGATAAGCCCTGCTAAAAATAACCTGGAGGTGAGATATAATCATAAATAGAGACTGCAGCATTGCTCTACCAAATCCAGCATCAGCCCTAGCACAATGTTTGGTGAAAGTGTGATCATAAGAACATAAGAACGGCCATACTGGGTCAGACCAAAGGTCCATCTAGCCCAGTATCCTGTCTGCCAACAGTGGCCAACGCCACGCGCCTCAGAGGGAATGAATAGAGCAGATAATCATCAAGTGATCCATTCCCTGTTGCCGAATCCCAGCTTCTGGCAAACAGAGGCTAGGGACACCATCCCCGCCCATCCTGGCTAATAGCCATTGATGGACCTATCCTCCATGAATTTATCTAGTTCTTTTTTTAACCCTGTTATAGTCTTGGCCTTCACAACATCCTCTGGCAAAGAGTTCCACAGGTTGACTGTGCGTTGTGTGAAGAAATACTTATTTGCACCTACTGCCTATTAATTTCATTGGAGTTATGAGAAGGAGTAAATAAGACTTCCTTATTTACTTCCTACATACCAGTCATGATTTTATAGTCCTCAATCATATCCCCCCTTAGTCGTCTCTGTTCCAAGCTGAAAAGTCCCAGTCTTTTTAATTTCTCCTCATATGGAAGCTGTTCCATACCCCTAATCATTCTTGTTGCTCTTTTCTGAACCTTCTCCAATTCCCATATATCTTTTTTGAGATGGGGCGACCATATCTGTACACAATATTCAATATGTGGGCATACCATAGATTTATAGGGAGACAGTATGATATTTTCTATCTTATTGTCTATCCATTTCTTAATGATTCCCAACATTCTGTTCGCTTTTTTGACTGCTGCTGCACATTGAGTGGATGTTTTCAGATAACTATCCACAATGACTCCAAGATCTCTTTCTTGAGTGGTAACAGCTAATTTAGACCCCATCATTTTATATGTATGGTTGGGATTATGTTTTCTGATGTACATTACTTAGCATTTATCAGTATTGAATTTCATCTTGCCCAGTCACCCAGTTTTGTGAGATCATTTTGTAGTTCTTCGCAGTCTGCCTGGGAATTAACTATCTTGAGTTTATTTTGTATCATCTTCAAATTTTGCCACCTCACTGTTTACCCCTTTTTCCAGATCATTTATGAATATGTTGAATAGTATTGGTCCCAATACAGCCCCTTGGTGGACACCACTATTTACCTCTTATGTTTCTTTGTTTCTTATCTTTTAAACAGTTACTGATCCATGAGAGAACCTTCCCTCTTATCTTATGACAGCTTACTTTGCTTAAGAGCCTTTAGTGATGGACCTTGTCAAAGGCTTTCTGAAAATGTATGTACACTATATGCACTGGATCCCCCTTGTCCACATGCTTGTTGACCCCCTCAAAGAATTCTAGTAGATTGGTGAGGCATGATTTCCCCAACAAATTATGTTCATCTATGTGTCTGAAAATTTTGTTCTTTACTATGTTACAACTAGTTTGCCCATTACTGAAGTCAGACTTACCAGCCTGTAATTGCCAAGATCACCTCTGGAGCCCTTTTTAAAAATTGGAGTCACATTAGGTATCCTCCAGTCATTTCGTATAGAAGCTGATTTAAATGATAGGTTACTGACTACAGTTAGTAGTTCTGCAATTTCACATTTGAGTTCCTTCAGAACTCTTAAGTGGATACCATCTAGTCAATTTTTTCCAAAACCTCCTCTAATAACACCTCAATCTGGGACAGCACCTCAGATTTGTCACCTAAAAAGAATGGCTATGATTTGGGAATCTCCCTCACATCCTCAACCATGAAGACTGATGCAAAGAGGTCATTTAGTTTCTCCGCGATGGCCTTGTCCTTGAGTACTCCTTTAGCATTCGATCATCCAGTGGCCCACAGATTGTTTAGCAGGCTTCCTGCTTCTGATGTACTTAAAAAAATTTGCTATTATTTTTTGAGTCTTTGGCTAGCTGTTCTTCACATTCTTTTTTGGCTTTCCTAGTTATATTTTTTACACGTCATTTGCCAAAGTTTATGCTCCTTTCTATTTTCCTCACTAGGATTTAACTTCCACTTTTTTAAAGGATGCCTTTTTGCTTCTTTTACTTTGTTATTTAGCCACGGTGGCACTTTTCTGGTTCTTTTACTATGTTTTCTAATTTGAGGTATACATTTAAGTTGACCCTCTATTATGGTATCTTTAGAAATCAGAACTCCAGATTGTAGCTCTGCAAATTTCCATAACAGAGACGTGTCTAAAGCAAGCTCAGGAGGTTGCCATAGGCCTAGTGGAATGTGGTAGTACTGTACCAAGTACAGTACCAAGTACAGGAATGTCTGCCAAGGAGTAACATTAAAAATACATTGCTTAAACCATGTAGAAATAGTCTGGGAAGAAACTGTATATCTCATGATGTTTTTAGCATGACACACAAACAATCTAGAGGATGTTCAAAAAGTTTTAGTCCTGAACCCCTCCTTGCATCCGATGTATGTAAAGCAGATTTCCCCTTATTAGAATGTGGCTTTGGGGGAAAAACAGCAAATTAATTGACTGATTTTCACGTCAATCAGACACCACTTTTGGCAAGAACCTGGGATCAGGTCAAAGAACCACCTTATCTTTAAGGAAAGTTATGAAAGATGGATCAATCACAAGAGCATTTAACTCCCTTACCTTTCTGGTAGAGGGTTATGGGAACAATAAAAGCTGTTTTAATAGATAAACAATGTAAAGAGTACTCAGTCAAGAGTTCAAAGGATAACTTAATAACCATGGGCAGAACCAAACTGAGATCTCAAAAAGGGACAGGATGACTTAAAAGAGGACACACATTAGATAAATCCTTCATAAACTTCTTAATGGTATTATGTACAAACAGCAACCTACCATCAACTAAAGTATGATAGGCAGAAATAGCTGCCAAATGAACCTTTAATGATGAATTAGATAACCCTTCTGACCATGGGCAGTGGGTATAATAGAACAGAGGAGGCTCATCCTCCCTTGGTGCAGCCGTGGCCGCCAGATGCCAGTTGTGGATTTGGTGAGGAAATCTTTGCTTATTATTATGCCTCATGCAGGTTCTGAGGTGGCTGAGGAGATGGTATCTGCTGTTCAGCTTCTTGGGTTCATCAGTAATCTCCCTGGACTGGGAGATTACTGATGAACCCAGGAAGCTGAGTAACACATACTGCCTCCTCAGCAGCCCTGAAACCTGCGTGGCCCATATCAAAAGCTCAGGTTCTTCTTCCGGAAGAAAGAAGAAGAGCTTTTGAATTTTCTCATGGAATGGCTCAGGGCTAGTCTACACTTACCAGCCGGGTCGATGCAGTGAGTTCGACTTCTCGGAGTTCGAACTATCGCGTCTAATGTGGACGCGATAGTTCAAACTCCGGAAGTGCCGCGGTCGACTCCGGTACTCCACCACTGCAAACGGCGGTGGCGGAGTCGACCTTGGAGCCGCGGACTTCGATTTCGCGGCGTCTGGACGGGTGAGTAGTTCGAACTAGGGTACTTCGAATTCAGCTACGCTATTCACGTAGCTGAATTTGCGTACCCTAGTTCGACCCCACTTCTTAGTGTGGACCAGCCCTCAGAGTCTGGGGGTGGGGAGGCACGGCTGTGGCAGCTGCGGGGTCCTGGCCAGTCCGGGGCTCCTCTAGGTGGGGGGTGGGGAGGTGGGGCTCAGGGCTCCATCTGACCTAGGGCTCCTCTGGCCAGGAGGTCTCTGGGCTCCAGCTGTGGGAGGCACACGGGCAGAAGGGGCAGAGCAAGGGGCTAGGCTCCCCGAAGGGGGGCTCCATCCACCGCCCATGCTTCTGACTTTAAAAACGTCAAGTGTTCTAAAACAAGGGTTATGGATGCTGAAGCAGAAGAACCATCCTTCACAGTCATTCAAGTCACACATCTGGTCCATTTTGACTTGTAACATAGTCTGGTAGACTTCTTTCTAGCATTAAGCAGCACACCCTGAACAGTCAACAAACAGGACTACTCAAGTTTACACAAGGTCAAAGACCGATAGTCCAAGCCTTCAGGTGAAAGGACTGCAGATCCAGATGGAGAATTCTCCCTGCCTGCTGAAAAAGTAAATCTGGTAACAGAGGAAGCTGTGTGAAGACTCCACTGAACAAATGGAGGCGCTCAGTCTACCACTGCTGGCATGGCCACATTGGGGGTGATGTGAATCATCCTTGCCCTGTCCTGATGTATCTTCCTTACCATTTTCTGGATCAATGGCAAAGGGAAAAAATCATACAGCAGGCTCTTTTCCCAGTGCAGGAGAAAAGAATTTAACAGAGGAACAGAAGAGGTGACAATTCTTGTTGAACCTTGTTGTGAAGAGGTCCATGTGTTGATGCCAGCTTGAGAATATGTTGTGAATCAGCGATTCTTCACAGACCACTTGTGCATCTGGGAAGTGTCCCTACTGAGATGCCCTGTGTAGTAGAAAGAGAGCCTGAGACATGGAGGCATTATATAAGAGGCCTGGCATGAGGCCTGACCTAAACTAGCAGTCCTATCAGGCCCTGCTGATATAAAGCAAAGTTAGCAGAAGTCAGGCCCTGTTACAAAGCATGCCTGCTTGCAAGTTCACAGAACCTGGCAAAAATAGGACTGGTATTGCAAAAACACATCCATTCCTAAGAAGTATTAGGAACAGGACACTCAGACACATCCAGAAGCGTGGTACCAGAACACCCCATACCAAATATGGTACAAACACACTCCTCAAAGATAACAGGAACACGTTGACCTCTCTGAAAGATAAGGTCAGGATGACAGTGTGATAGACAGAGATGTTTTGATTGAACCATCATGTACAAGAGTAAAGGATGGTAACTAACCATATCGGAGAGGCAATACAAAACTTGTTTGTATTGGTGTATAAAGAGGGGTCTCAGAGGGGGTGTCTTTGTCTGGTCCATTTCAGGGTTGCCCAGAGAGGGGGGGCAAGTGGGGCAATTTGCCCCAGGCCCCACACGGGCCCCCACGAGAGTTTTTCGGGGCCCCTGGAGTGGGGTCCTTCACTTGCTCTGGGGGCCCCGTAAAACTCTCGCGGGGCCTGGGCCCCCGGAGCTTCTTCCACTCTGGGTCTTTGGCGGAAGGACCCCCCACTGCCGAATTACCACCAAAGCGGGACCCGCTGCCGAAGTGCTGGGTCTTCGGCGGTAATTCGGAGGTGGGGGGGGTCCCGCCGTGGGTCTTCAGGGCACTTCGGCAGTGGGTCCCGGAGCGGAAGGACTCCCTGCCGCCGAATTACCGCCGAAGTGGGGGCCCCCCGCCACCGAAGACCCCAGGCCCCCTGAATCCTCTGGGCGGCCCTGGTCCATTGTTATGGGCATACATGTATTAGTAGTCCGGTGCAGTCTGCAGGAGACTAGTACCAAGCTTCATTGACAATAAACCTGGTCGGCTACATTTGTTACAAATCAAGTCTTGTGGTCTTTGTGGGCAGTTCGACTGGAGGTTGCTGTACATGTTATCTGGCCAGAGCTAGTGCAACAAGCAGAAAGAACACATACACAGCCAACGACTAACTACAGTCTGTAATCACATTGCTCTCTCTCGCCAAGCGCAGAGCCACTGCAAAAAAATTGTGAAGGATGCAC
The DNA here is from genome assembly GCF_016161935.1 of Mauremys reevesii. Classification (NCBI taxonomy): domain Eukaryota; kingdom Metazoa; phylum Chordata; order Testudines; family Geoemydidae; genus Mauremys; species Mauremys reevesii. The sequence continues at coordinate 161,725,669 of NC_052625.1, forward strand.
CAATTCTATAACTTTATTGCTTCTACACAAAAAGGAGTGGAGTGAGGACTCCACTGCTGTTGATACATAGCACATTGTGGAAGTATTGTCCATTACCACAGGTAAGTCCTGTACTAATAATGTCATCTTTTCCCACAAGTGGAATTGGTAGAAGGCCATGACCGCTTGATAATTGGCCACCCTAATACTCAGCAGGTGAGGAGTGAGGGTGTCCAGATCTTGCCCTGCTACTGGCTGCAGCCACCATCAGTGAATTAGGAATAGGGCATGCATGAAAGTACAAAAAAACCCTCTGAAGGTATCTGATACAACTTGTCATCTTTCTTAGAGATAGGTTGACAAGAAGTAGGAGTGGACCATACTGCTCTTGCTGGTTGGGTCAAGCCATCCAGGATTGGCAGGAAAATCCTGTTCTCAGTGATAGTAACACAGGTTGCTGAATACTGGATGAGATGCCTCTTCCACTGGCACTGATGGCAGATTCAATGCGGACATCATATGCACCATCAAATGATCAAAATGTAGTGTCCTGAGAAGGGGAGGAGGCAGATGCCACTCCCACATGTTCATCAGGTGATAAACCAGCACCACAGTCTATTTCCCATATGCTTCTGGTTAAAAAAAAAAAAAAAAAAAAAAAAAGCTCTGTCTTCATCCTCTTCTTCAAACAGCATAACAGATACCACCGTCTATATTGTAGATGGATTCAGTTGAGTCAGATCTGAGGGCTGTACCACCACTGAATCCTTTGCAGATGAAACATCACGCCCCCCATCCAGGAGGAGGATTACTGAAAAATTCTGAGGTTGCACTAAAAAAGGTCCCAGAGGCCAGGATTGTCAGACTCCCCAACAACCGGGGAGTGGAAACATACCCACCAGAGAAGGGCCAAATGGAGGAACAAACTGGGAGGAAACAGGTCTCTTCATTCTTCCTCTACCATCCTCCTGAATTGGATCTGGTTCCAGATCCAGAAGGGACACACAGGAGATGCAGCAGCTCCAGAGGAAACTAAGGAGAAAAAGCCTTTTGTGGGGAAACTGCAGGGGTCCTGGGGAAGAACTGAAGCCAGATCCAAGGAGGACTCTGACTTTCTGGAACTCTTTAACTGCTGAGACTTGCAGGAAGCCACAGGAGCTGAAACTGGCCTCTTGGACCTTGGATCTAAAGGCTGTACAGATCCAAAGGGACTAGCCTCAAGAGCCTCCTTAAGCAGCAGAACTTGTAGTTGAATCTACCTATCCTAGCACATCCTGGGTGTAGGGGTCCAATAAATGGAACACCCAGAAGGAGAGTGGCCTTCTCCCAGGCACTTGAGGCATTGCACATGGCTGTCAGCTAGGGAAGACAGCTAGGCATGATGCGCACTGTTTAAAACCCAACTTTATGTTCAGCTTTGGTTCCACCATAACCTGGAACCTACAAAAACTAGCTATATACTAAACTATCAACAAGAATTATCAATAAAAAGGAGAAAGACTCCAGATTCAAACATACCAGAGTGTTTCACTTTCATCCTGGCATGCAGTTAGAAGGAACTGAGGTGGGAAGAGGGCGCTGCACCCCGTGGTATAGCCTCGCTCTCAGAATATTCAGATATGCAGAGGAGAAGGGGAGGAAGCACAAAGATGCTGCAACGGACACTGCTAGGAGAAGGCTCCACAAGGCACCGTAGTACCTATAGGTAGGAATATGCAAAGTCACTCAAAGAAGAACTATCGACACTTTTAATATAGTTTCTTTTCACTCTTATATGCTGTTTCAATTTTTATACTATCCAGTTTAGATAACAACAGACTTGTCACTTTCACTTTCCATTCCACATATTCTATCATAATGATGCAATTTTGAGAAACAAAGACTTTAGAGGAAATATTTAAAACCAAACAAAAACATTCGTAGGTATTAAAAAACACAATTAATTAAAAAAAATTCCCATTATTATTAGGTTTTGTAAAATCCAGTGTTCTTAAAACAATCACCTTCAGGCCTGACATAACTCTGTCCTCTTAATATATTAAGTTAGTAGTGATTAAGTCTATTGTGTTCAACTGTGACAAGTTAACACAGATATTGTCTAATCAATTACTGCTCCTCTCATTAACCATCACATGGAACATCTCTTCTCTCAATCACATAACATCCCTGTGGCCACTATAGCAATTGCTTGTACATACAAAAGTAATATTAAGAAAATAACTGCTTTCATATATTTTTAAGCTGTCTTTCCAGGATATTTAGTAGCTGAAAAAAAGAAAAAGAAAAGTAAACCTAACTGCACAAAACCATCCAGTCTCTGCAGGCAAAGCTTCTGCAGACCACCAGTGTTCAATGATCCATGGTAGGAGAAACTCTTAAGGTATGCACTTCTTACCAGTTGAGTGATGTTTCTAACCATTAGGACTTACTTTCCACTGATTTTGCTTCTACTCCCTATCCAAAGCTATGGGCTGACTCTCCGGGGTTAATATTCACATTGAACTGAGGGCCCTCAGCAGCTTGCAGGATTGGACCCTTATTGAATATGAAAAAAAAAATCTTAGATACATAGATTTTAAGGCCAGAAAGGCAATCATGATGATGTAGTCCAACCTGCATCATGCAGGCCATTGAACTTCTCCCAGCCATTCTTACATCAGGTTCATAACTTTAGACTCAGCTAGATAATTTTTGTATGGATTAGAGTTCATTGGATTTTTTTTTAACTGTAAAAGTTATGTGATCATACACAGCAAGGACTATGTCTTCCATTGTGTTTTACAAAGCCTAGTACAATAGGGCGTTGATCCTGATTGTGTCGGTGGTGTGCGGCTGTGTAGATGGGTCGGACTCACCCCTGTGGTGCCTCCTGCTGGTGACTCCGGGAATTAGCTCTGTTCCAGCACTGGAGCGCCCTCTGCAGGCTGGTGATCCACCTGTCCTCAGGCCCCCTGTGTCTGGACCCAGTGCCCTTTTACATGGGGTGCTGCCCCCCTGGCAGTAACCTCTTTCTCTCACGGTCTCCCCTCTAAGGGAATCCCCACCCTCTATCCCTACCTTGCCTCAGTGTATGGCTACTGCCAGTCATTGTCGAGCCCCACGTCCTGGGGCAGACTGCAGTATCAGCCTATTCATCACTGGCAAGGAGGGTTTGGACCTGCTGCTTTGGCCTACCCCGGGCTGCCCACTGCAACCCCCAGTACCTGTTAGCCTTCTGCTAGGCCGCAGCCTGGGGCTTTCCAGGCTGGAGCTCCCCAGCTCCTCAGCCTTTCCCCAGCCCTGCTTCACTCAGGTACCCGGTCTAGCTCCCTGCAGCCAGGCCCTTCTCTCTCTAAAGGCAGAGAGAGACTGTCTGGGCTCCTGGCTCACTGCCTCTTATAGTGGCCAGCTGGGCCTGATTGGGGTGTGGCCCAGCTGCAGCCACTTCCCCAATCAGCCCAGCTTTTAGAGCCACCGCTCTCAAGCCCTGCCAGGCCGCTTTTAAACCTCTCAGGGCAGGAGCAGGGATCCACCCTGCTACAGGCTACAAAATAAATAATTAAATAATAATGTGATACAATACCAAGATTTTTTTAGACAAGTAATATGCAGGTGATACAGGAAGGATATATATTTTTGTTTTTTAATATGACCATGCTAAAAATAAAACATTTGAAATTAATTTGCATATCATTCCCTTTGTTGTTTCTTGGGTTCTGCTATTCCACCCTGAATATTGTAGCTATCCTCTTTTTCCTTATTATTAGTCTATGAAACTTGCTGTGCAGGCAAACATAACTGTAAAGGGCCATTTTACCACACTAATGCTGAGGAGAGCATGTAAAGGGCATGCTGAAGAGGAGTTTTGTTTCATTCCCAGATCATTCTCTAGACTCCTTTTCCTCCTTCACCAAAGAGAGAGTTATATTATACAAGATAGAATAATGATTTTTAGGGAATTAATTTGTAGAAAGGAATGGGTGAAATTTTTGATGGTACAAGGTATTAAATATTTTTTATGTCAAGGTGAAGCACTGTTGACTATGGTACTAAAATTAGAGATTAGATTTAGCAAGACAGACTGACATTCTCAGAATGATCTATTAATATGAGAGGTTCATTGACAACACATGGTTGGCTTTTGACTCAGAAGGAATGGCAGAAGAGGACAACCATTTGCGTGAGATGGAGGATCAGTGTGCTGGAGGCACAAATACAAAAGAAATAGCATGACATTAAAGGCAGTGACTGGGAGTAGTACAGTGACAAGCACCATTTACTCCGTTAACATGAATTAAGGTATGGTATTTCACAGTGACACTCCTAGAAATTGTGATCAGTAACTCATGTCATGAGTAAGAAAGGGAAAGATGTAGAAAGGAGATGAAGAAGCTGTGTCCAGCAGAGTTTAGGTAATAGATGTCACAAAGTAATTCCGAGGATCTACAGCCCAGTGAAATGAGGAAGAGAAAAATGTGAAGGAAAAAAATAATAGAGCAGTACTCTAAGGAAGGGCACGTTATTCGAAAGTACTGAAGTTGAGCCTGGTGTAGCTGTGCATGCTTGAGGAGAAGATGTGAGAGAAGTAATAATGAACTTAAAAGTAAGCTTAGGCATCTTACTTGGAAACTTAAAGAGATATTTTCTGATATGCTACTGTTGCTAATAGAATGAATACATTCAGCAGCAGGATCTTGGCAAAGGAAGCTGAGATTACCTGGATATTTAAGATTGGTGAATTTTGCATAGGACTATTATTAGTGACGGTGAGTGAGGCAAGGGATATTGGTAGAGAACCACCAGCAATTTTTCAACCATGCGAGCAACCTGATTGGTTTCCTAGCAATTGTAAACAGGTTTGATCTTTCAAGTATCTGAGTGGAGGATAGCTGAGGACCAATATCTACTTATTCCCTAGTGGGATTTTCTTATCTGCATACTAAGCATATTAATTTATCACATTTTAATTATATCAATCCTTACCAGCAAAATATAAAAGATTTAGGAGTTAGCCTCATTTTCAGAAAGTGCTGAGCATTCCATTCTGAATTTTTATTAGCACACTTCAACTTTTTGTACCAAGCACATGAATGAAAATGTTAAACAAGATTGGATCCCAAGACTGATCCCTGAGAAACTCCACTAGTAACATCCTTTCCAGCCTGACACTTCACCTTTCAGCATGACCTGTTGTAGTCTCCCCTAGTTCCTTACCCACCATTCAATTCTTGTATCTTCTCCAGTTTAACTAATAATTTCCTACGTGGAACTGTATCAAATGACTTACTGAAATCCAGGCAGATTAGATCTGATGCATTTCCTTTGTCTAGAAAGTCAGTTATCTTCTCACAGGAGATCAGGTTGGTCTGGCATGATCTATCTTTTGTAAAACCATGTTGTATTTTATCCAAATTACTGTTTACCTCTATGTCCTTAACTACTTTCTTTTTCAAAATTTGTTCCAAGATCTTGCATACAACTGAAGTCAAACTAACGGGCCTGTAGTTTTCTGGATCACTTTTTTTCCATTTCTTAAAAATAAGTATTATATTACACTTCTCCAGTCATACGGTATGACCCCCAAGTTTATGGATTCATTAAAAATACTTCCTATTCGGCTTGCAATTTCACGTGCCAGTTTCTCTAATATTCTTGCATGGAGATTATCCGGGCCCCCCGATTTGGTCCCATTAAGATGTTTGAGTTTGACTTCCACCTCAGATGTGGTAATTTCAACTTCCATATCCTCATTCCCATTAGCCACCCTGCCACTACCCCTAAGTACCTCATTACCCTTATTAAACACTGAGGAAAAGTATTTGTTTAGATGTTAGGTCATGCCTAGATTATCTTTAATTTCTACTGTATCTTCAGGTTCCAGGTTCCACTTCTTTCCTTGTTTTCTTTTTATTTATAAGGCTAAAGAACCTTTTAATATTGGTTTTCATTTCCTTTGCAAGGCCCAACTCTGCTTGGCTTTTGGTAGTTGTCACTGTTTCCCTACACTTTCTGACTGCCAGAAGGTAGCTTTCCTTTCTAATCCACTCCTTCCATTCCTTGTAAATTTTCCTCTCTCTCTTAATAACCTGCTCATGATGCTTGTTCACCCAATTTGGTCTGCAACCCTTCCCTATGATTTTTCCCCTTGCTTGGGATGTAGGCTTCAGATAGTTTCTACAATTTTGACAAAGTAATTCCAAACCTCCTCCACATTTAGATACCTGAGTTCTTCAGTCCAGTCCACTTCCCTAAGTAATGTCCTTAATTTTTTTAAGATTGCCCTTTTGAAATCAAGGACTAGTTACAGACCTATTTTTGTTTATCCTTCCTTTTAGTTTAAACTGAATTAACTCATGACCACTCGAATCAAGGTTGTCCTCTACCTGACTGTTAGTGCCTAAACCAATGATGCTATCTTTCCTCAATGTCCATTCTCCTTCTCTCTGTTATTCCTTTCTCTATTGCTGTATCCCCTCTTATTTAATTTTCCTGCTCCTCAATATTAGAATCAGGCATGGAGGTTACACTAGCATCTCACAACCATCTCCCCTGAATTCCTAGTTTAAAACTCATTTTATCAGTTGTGCCAGCCTCCATCCCAGAAGTCTATTTCCCTCTCTACTCAGGTGGTGTCCATCCCATGATAGCTGTCCTCTGTTCATGAATGCCTCCAAGTGGTTGAATGTCCCAAAGCCCTCCTTATAGCAACATATTGCCTGAGTCACCTGCTGATCATCATAATTTTTCTTCCCTTGGGAAAGGTAGAATCCCACTGAAGATCACTTGTGCCTTCATTTCTTTAAGTGTATTTCTCCAGCCTGGCATAGTCTCCCTTGATGCATTCCTGCAAGAATCTAGCAGTATCATTTGTTCCCCTGTGAAGGAAAATCAGTCGATTCCATTAGCATCCTCTTCAGCCTCAGGTTCACAGCCTGTATCTTAGCTCCCAGCAGACAGCACATCTTTCAGTTTTAAGGATAGGCCTGTCTGTTCTTCTTAGTAGGGAGTCCCCAGTCATGTAGACCTGACTCTTTCTGTTGTTGGTGCAATTCTCTGGTCTTCCTCCTTCTGTTGTCTCTGGCTGCAATTGTTCTTATCTTCTGTTCTCAGTTGCAATCTTCTGCGAGTCATCCTCTATCCTCCTAGGGCTCCAAACTCTGGCTGTTTCCATTGACATCCCCTCTTCTTGTAGGACTAGCTGCTCTTCTCTTCTTTCTTGTCTTCCCACCTTCTGTTACTGCCTGCCATCTCCTTTCATTTCCCAACTTAGCAAACTTGTTCCTCAGTTCTTCTTCATTTTTCTTCTGCCTTGTGAAATGCTTCCACTGGCCACTTTCCTCATCCAGCACTCTACTCTCACAGTTCTCCAATCCAGCTTCCATCTGCAATCCTTGAGCATAGGGGTATGGAACAGCTTCTAGATGAGGAGAGATTAATAAGACTGGGACTTTTCAGCTTGGAAAAGAGACGACTAAGGGGGGATATGATAGAGGTCTATACAATCACAACTGGTGTGGAGAAAATAAATAAGGATATGTTATTTACTCCTCCTCATAACACAAGCATTAGGGGTCACCAAATGAAATTAATAGGCAGCAGGTTTAAAACAAACAAAGGGAAGTATTTATTCACACAGCCAACTTGTTGAACTCTTTGCCAGATGATGTTGTGGAGACCAAGTCTATAAGAGGGTTAAAAAACAACTAGGTAAGTTAATGGAGGATAGGTCCATCAATGGCTATTAGCTGGGATGGGCAGGGATGGTGTCTCTAGCCTCTGTTTGCCAGAAGCTGAGAATGGGCAACAGGGGATGGATCACTTGATGATTGCCTGCTCTTTTCATTCCCTCTGAAGCACCTGGCATTGGCCACTGTCAGAACACAGGCTACTGGGTTAATGGACCTTTGGTCTGACCCAGTATGGCCATTCTTATGTTTCCTTCATCCTCCTCTCGCCTTCCCTCCATCATCCAGTCAAATCCCCCCCTCAAAACTTAACCATAGCTTCTACCTGCATCTCCAAACATTGGATCTTGTCTTCCATCAGATCTATCAGGTAGCACTTCATACAAACGAAGATGAAGTTCATTAAAGTCATAAACCTGTCTATAGGAAGGTAAGCTCTGGCTGCTATGGCATCCAGAGAAGCCCCTATGACGGCGATTTATTGTACCGGGTTCAAAGTGTACTTTTCAATACTGAGTTGAAATCCTAGCCTATGGAACAGGGACACTGTTGTTTGTACTGCAGAGAAAATGTCATTGTACTACCAGCATTTGAGCACCCAATCATCAAGATAAGGCAAGATGATTATTCCCAGTTGACATAGGTGATTTGCTACCACCAACCACCATGATCATTGAGAATAGACTTAGGGCAGAGGAGAAGCTGAAGGGAAACACTTGATATTGGAAGTGATTCTGGCTGACAGAATCTTGGGAGGGGGGATGAAGAGTGACATTAAAATAATGGTCCTGAAGGTCAAAGGCCACAAACCAATCCCTGGAATATAATGACAGAATTATGCCTGTGAGATCAGCATCCTGAATTTCTGTGATTTCACAAAGGCATTTAGGAGTTGAAATATAATATCAGACTCCATCCCCAGTTCTTTTTTGGAAAGTACATGGAATAGAAACCTTTCCCTTTGTGCAGGACTGGAACTCATACTATGCCCCCATGTGTAGGAGAGAGATGACTTCCTGACTCAGCACCAGTTTCTGCAGTGGGGGGATGGAGGTAAGATACATGGAGTAACCTGATGTTATAGCCTCCAAAACCCATTGTTGGAAGTAATCTGTAATGGAAGAAAGTCAGTCTACAAAGATGGGAGGTGGGTATGCCTTCCTGAGGCCACTGCTCTGGAGTGCCTGGAATATGCCCTGGCAACTGGGGGAGATCCCCACATATCCTATAAGGGCAACTGGACCAGTGCAAGTCCCCGGTGACCTCCTGGCCAACCACTTGATGGTACTCCTCTGACGAGATCCATAAAAGGGTGGAAATGTCTAGAGGAGTAGCGAGAGTGGCTCCAAGGGTGGGAAGAGTAAGACCACATCTCCAACTCAGAAGAGGATGAGCCTCCTTCCACTGACTATGGGGGTGCTGTTCCCAAAGGTGCTGGTGATCAATGCCAAGGTGGTGAGGCAAACACAGCAGGTTTTTCCTTTCATGGTACCGAAGGGTGAACCATCTTGGGTATGTGAGGCTGACATGACACCGAGCTTTGTAACAGTCCAGCCAGTTCCCCCATGCCCGCCGATAACAATGACTCTTGTACTGCCAGCGATACCGGAACCAACAGCGAGAGGAGATCTCTGGCAGCTGCAAACGCCTCTGGTGTGGTCAGTACCAACATAGTATTGATACAGTGTGGTGCTGCCGATATGGAAGCCTCTTCTGGTTCCGGACTCGACAGTACTTGCATAGGTGCCAGAGTCAACAGTGCTGGCTTCTGCAGTACCAAAGCACGGGAGTGCTTGTCTTTAGACTGCACCTACTCTGACCCCCATGCCAGTGATTGCCACCCTTTTCATCAGTCTGTTTGTTATGCTTTTTTCCAGGCATTGGGGATGGTGATTGGTGCCAGGACTCTGCAATGGTAGGAGGAGAACTCCTTACCGACACTGAGGCACTCAGTGCTGAGCCTGACTGCTCTGGCTCAGATGGAGGCCTCCATGAGAAGAAACTTTAGCCTGGCCTCCCAATCCCGTTTCGTGCAAGGCTTATTAAAGTCCTTGGAGACTTGGCAACAGTCCCCAATATAAGCTTCCTCCAAGCACTTCAAGCAGCTGGAGTGTGGGTCACTCAGGGGCATAGCCTGACTGCAGGAAATGCAGGGCTGGAAGCCAGGTGACCGAGGCATTTCTCAGAACAAGAGATCAGCTGAAAAACTGATAAAAACTGAAATCTAACTACTTAACTAATAACTTTACTAAAACTATTTATAATATACAGAAGAAAGTCCACTTAGGACCTGTGAATGCAAGAAGAGCAGATCCAGTGACTGTCCCAGGTGCTAAGAAGAAACAGAGGGGGTGTGGGTTTGGCTGGGTGCTTCAATATTGGTGCTAGTGGCATGCAGCAGCAAAGGGCGGTTGAGCCACCCTGATGGATACCGCTGAGGTAAAAATTTCCAGCGATTGTGCATGGGCCATACATACACCAACAGAATGTGCAAAGAAGAAAATTAGATTGCGTCTGAGGAAAATGGAGGGGAAGGGGAAGCAAGAAAAATGGAGAATTATCAGACGGAAGGAAGGATGTAGGGAAGGTACTGACAGCAATAGATATGAGAACAAAGAAAAACCAGCACTGAGTGAGGGAAGAATATAATTAAAAGTAAATGAGTTCTCTCACATTGTTACAAAAATAAATAGTGGTCAAAGTTGGAGAAGGAGGTTATAATGCACTGACTATATTAAGTTTATCTGCAATGGCAAAAGTCTTATGAAGTTCAAATAATTTGTTCAAAAGAGGAGAAGACTTCAAATCAGTTCACCGTTCTGAACGTTTATTACACTGATCAAATCAAATGACAAAATGTTTATACTGAGAGAGGTTTCAGAAAACTGGGAACTCTTTAAAAAAATGTTCAGTGTAGAGGGATTGAAATATATTTTAAAAGGCACATGCTTTCTGGCTTTTTCCCCATGAGCAATTTCTTAAATCCTGAGGAGGAAATGGCAGTATCTAGGTAGGGGACAGATTTCAGTCTTTTTAAGATAAAAGCTTCCAGAAAAAGTAAACCTTTCTATTTAAATAAATGCCAATTCATTTTGACTCTACATAGAATAATGCCAGCTTTGGAATATATGAAACCCCTTTCAAAGCATGAAAGGATTTAACTTTTTAAATCAACATTGCAATAGGTTAAAACTTTAAACTCCATGATCTTTTAGTGCACAAGATCTCTATTTCTCTAGCATTTATTTTTTCATTGAAGAGGGAGAAAATGCACTGCAAAGACAAATTCCCCTAACTTCCTCACCACAAAAAAAGTAAAATGGAGACTAAGCTATTCCCTCAATTTATCTTCAGACCAATAGATTGTCTTTCCCAGAGGAAAACAATAGTCAAATTATTCAAGCCTACCATGTTCATCAACAGAATAGCTCCATGTTTGCATACACCAATGGCAGACAAGTCACAGAAAGCATTCTATACTTATTCTGTTATATTCTATCCCCAACATTACAAAAGAAACCTAGCAAATTGAACGAATTATCACAGTAGTTTGAAGCTTCACAATTCTTTTTCTTCTGGCTGCAAGGATGTCTTCCTCAGACTGAGTCTAGCATTCAGAGCTGCTGTCAAATTCTCTCTTTAAATGGGCACTTAAATGTAATGTTAAACTGATGTCTGTGGAAGACCTTGATTAAATTTGCAAATGGTATACACTACCCCAAATAGGAAGTTTAAAATTAGCTCATTTTATCTTTCAAGCTTAAAACCCAGAAGTGTTTTTAAAGGTTGCAAAGTACCAGAAAAGTTGACTTGCAAAGTACACTTTGCAGAGTCACTGTATAACAGTAAAAGAAGACTATAATAAACAAAATATCTGCAAAGTCCCTCTGTATTAGGAAAAATAGTTTAAATCCCTAAAGTTCTTAAAAATTTTAAATGAATAATATATTTTTTCACTGCTGAAAGCTCATCTTAGAGTTATCTGGTACCTCAGAATCCTTATCTTTTGACTTCATAGTATAATTTATAAATAGCAGTAAAAAGTTTACAGAAAATGTTTTCCAGGATTCTTTTATGTATTTTTCAATTAGACGTTCCAAAGGAAGAAACTGTGATTAGGGCAAAGAAAAATCAAAATTGTCAATATCTGAAGTATGTCTTCTCTAGCCTCCAAAAGAGCAACAAAAAGGCTTTAATTTCAGTATCTTGCTAGTAACATCACTTGTATGCAGTAATCTGATTTTTTTTCAAGAATGTTACTATTCTGATCCACCTGAGTAATCATAGAACCGTAAGACTGGAAGGGACCTTGAAGGGTCATCTAGTCCAGTCCCCTGCACTTATGGCAGGACTAAGTATTATGTAGACCATTCCTGACAGGTGTTTGTCTAACCTGCTCTTAAAAATCTCCAATGATGGAGATTCCACAACCTCCCTAGGCAATTTATTCAAGTGCTTAACTGCCGTGACAGTTAGGAATTTTTTCCTAATGTCCACCTAAGCCTCCCTTGCTGCAATTTAAGCCCATTGTTTCTTGTCCTATCCTCAGAGGTTAAGAAAAACAATTTTTCTCCTTCCTCCTTGTAACAACATTTGACGTACTTGAAAACTATTATCATGTCCTCTCTCAGTCTTCTTTTCCAGACTAAACAAACCCAGTTTTTTCAGTCTTCCCTCATAGGTCATGTTTTCTAGACCTTTAATCATTGTTGTTGCTCTTCTCTGGATTCTCTCCAATTTGTTCAAATCCTTCCTGAAATGTGGCACCCAGAACTGGACACAATACTCCAGTTGAGGCCTAATCAGCCTGGAGTAGAGCAGAAGAATTACTTCTCGTGTCTTGATTACAACACTCCTGCTAATAAATCCCAGAATGATGTTCGCTTTTTTTTGCAACAGTATTACACTGTTGACTCATATTTAGCTTGTGGTCCACTATGACCCCCAGATCCCTTTCTGCAGTACTGCTTCCTAGGCAGTCATTTCCATTTTGTATGTGTGCAACTAATGAGAGAGAACAAACTAAGAGAACAAAGAAGGTCCTTCTTAACATGAAAGATTTCACAGTAAATGTTCAGCACACGTGTGAAGTGTGCAACTCCTCAATTACCATTGGTACTATATAACAGAAATGTATTTACTTAGTCACAAATTATCATGATAAACACATCAACATCATTTCTACACCTTGACTGGCACAAAAGAGACCTGGGTTCAATCCCCAGCTCTTTCACACACTTCCTGCGAGCCACTTAATCTCTCTGTGTCCATCTATAAAATGGCGACACTACAACTTCCTCACCAGGCCCACTTTGTCTGGCTTGTCTATATAGATTGTAAAGCTCTTCAGCACAGAGAGTCTCTCTTACTAGGTGTACGTACGGTGTCTAAACCAGGGGTCGGCAACCTATGGCACGCGTGCCAAAGATGGCACACGAGCCAATTTTTAATGGCATGCTGCTGTCTGCCAGACTCCCAGCAGGCAGCAGCGTGCCATTAAAAATCCTGCCCAGCCTGCTCTTCTCCACCCTCCACCCCCCTCAAAGGCAGGGGTACGAGGCAGAAGCATAGGAGTGTGCAGGGGGTGTGCCGGGTGTGCCCAGGCACACTCTAATGCAGGGGTGGGCAAATGGTTCCACTCTCCCGGCGTGGGAACTGCTGGCCCCTCCCCTGCCTTCCCCTGGAGCCCTGTCACCGCATGCGCAGCACTCTGGGGGCCGGGGCTGCACGCTCCCGCGGGGCAGTGTTTGGCTCCGTGGGGAGACAGACACGTTCCCGCCTCCCCTGGAGCCATGCCGCCGCGCGCACAGCACTCTGAGGGGCAGGGCTGCCCATTCCCATGGGGCAGGGTGTCTGGCTCTGCGCGGAGCAGAACATGCTGCTAGGAGCCTCATGGTAAGGGGTCTGGGCCGGGAGGGTTGGATAAGGGGGGGCAGTCAGGGGACAGGGAGCAGGGTGAGTTGGATAGGGGGTGGGATCCCGGGCGGGGTGGTTAGGGGCGGGGGGGTCTCTGGAGGGGGCAGTCAGGGAGAAGTGGGGATTGGATGGGGCATGGGAGTCCCGGGGTCTGCAGACAAGCAGCAGGGGCAGTGCCTTAGGGAAGGGGGAGGGTGGCCCCTGCCCTGGCCTCCCCTCACACACACCCCATCCCTCTGCCCTGAGCCCTGTACCCCCCTCATACACACCCAGCCCTCTGCTTAACTCCTTCACCCCCACACAACCCCAGCTCTGACTCTGGCACCCCCACACATACCCAGCCCCCCCGTCCTGACACCTGCACCCCCTCACATGCCCCCAGCCCTCTGCCCTGACTCTTGTACCCCCCCACACCCCATGCACCCCCACATCCTGACTCTTGCACCCCTCACATCCCCACCCCTACCCTGAGCACCAAATAGGAGCTCCTGCACACACGCACACCCCACATTCCCACCTGCACCCCTCGCACCAAATGGGAGCTGCCCAGGTAAGTGCCCCACATCCAAACCTCCTGCCCCAACCCTGAGCCCCCCTCCCTCATTCTAGCTGGCCAGACCCTTCATCCACAGCCCTGTGCTCAGTGCACTCCCACCCTCAGCTCAGTGCAGAAAGAGGAAGAGAATGGGCCAGAACCAGGGAGAAGATAGGTACCCACTGTATGTGGGCAGGGCCAGGACCCCAGACCGGCAGCAGGCTGAGAGGGTCTGGCAGCTGGGATCCCGGCTGGCAGGAGCCGGCAGATGGAATCCCTGAGCAGCAGTGGGCTGAGCCGCTCAGCCCACTTCCAGTCTGGGGTCCCGGCTCCCGGCCCCACACAGCCCGCTGCCAGTCTGGGGTTCTGGCTGCCAGACCCTTGCCAGCCAGGATCCCGGCCGCAGGCCGCGCTCAGCCCGCTGCCGGCCTATGTGAACAGAACCCTAGACCAGCAGTGGGCTGAGCGGGCCGGCGGCGTAAGATCAACATTTTAATTTAATTTTAAATGAAGCTTCTTAAACATTTTGAAAACCTTGTTTATTTTACAATACAACACTAGTTTAGTTATATAATATATAGACTTACAGAAAGAGACCTTCTAAAAAACATTAAAATGTATTACCAGCATGCGAAACCTTAAATTAAAGTGAATAAATGAAGATTCGGCACACCACTTCTGAAAGGTTGCCGACCCCTGGCCTAAACCAACAGGGTCTCCTGGTACTACTGAAATACAAAATCTTCAGCTCTATCTTATTTATCTAATTATTAGTATCAGACCTATTTTTGCGATAGATACCTATTAGTATCAGACCTATTTTATGTGTTGCTCCACTCAGGCCATGTCTACACTACTGCCTAAATTGGAACTGCTGTGATTGATGCAGCAGTGTTGATTTAGTGGGTCTGGTGAAGACGCGCTAAGTTGATGGAAGAGCCCTCTCCCGTTGACATCTGTACTCCACCTCCTGGAGAGGCAGAAGCTATGTCAACGGGAGAGTGTCTCCTATAGACACAGTATGGTGTAGACATTGCTATAAGTTGACCTAAGTTATGTCTACTTCGGTTACGTAATTTACATAACTGAACTAGCGTAACTTCGATCAACTTACAACATTAATGTAGACCAGCCCTCAGTGTTGCAAGGCCAAGTGACTTGCACAGCTAAGTCTGGTTTTCAGAAATTACATAGGCATTTAGAGGGCTAAGTCTGATTGAAAGTTAATGAGAGTGAGGCTTTTAAGTGCCTATGCAACTTTTGAAAATGATATTTAATCACCTAAATCACTTAGGCTTTGCACCGCTGACTGAAACAGTACCCAAATACCTTTAAAAAATCTCGTTCTTAGTCTCTTTGTGCCACAGTTCCATAACTACGAAACTGGGATAATTGTACTCCCAGTTTGTCAAAGTACAGCTGTGAGAATACAACTCTAAAAGATTGTAAGTTGCTCAGATGGTAATGAAGGTCATATGCATATTTTAAATAGAAAGATCAGAGTTTTTCTAATGATCTGAGTCCTTAACCACCAAATCATAGACTGTAAATAAATACTACTAATTGGAGGTATTCCCCATGTCCCAAAAATAATATTTCTTAAAAAGGATATATCTGTAAATATGATTTAGGCAGCTTGAATCACTCTAGAAGTATAATTGAACAAGAAAAGATCACAAATTTTTACATTTCAACATATGTTTATTAAGAAAAACAGTGAAGAGAAAGCTATTTAAAAATGTGGAGTATAAGGAAAGATGGGTTACACACAAAATGCTTATGAGCACAGAAACAACTCACAGAAACTGCAATATCATTCAAATTTAGGAACTAATTTTCAGTTCCCATGCCCCAAGCAGTTAGAAATTGACTGCACAATGGAACCGATGTGCCCTAGCTACAAAGAAAAGTACCGGATATAATTAAAATGTATGCATCTCTTCTTTCCTTTCATCGGCCAACTTGGAGCCTTACTGACCCAAGCTCTCCAGATAGCCAGGTGCTTACTCTCTTACCATGAGGGAAAATGTTGCTAAAATTATAGGGAAGTAACGAAGGCGAGAAAAATAAACAACAAAGCTTCTCAGTCTTCAGTGAAATATGCATCCAGTCCCTCCAGTTCTGTATCTGCTTCTGTGTTTGAAGAAATGGGAATGGAACATGAACTTGTACTTTTCTGACTACTCAGTTTTTGCTGGGAGCTTTCAGGTTCACTTGGTTCTTTCTTCACTTCTCTACCACCGCTTAGTAGCTTCTGACTCTCTGCGAAATATTGATTGGGATGATTCAAAGAAAACCCAATATCATCAACCTGTACACAGAAGGAAAGGAAAAGGAATTATTACACGGTATTTCAAAAGATGAATTTTAGATTAGATGAACTCATTCAGTAGCATTAGTCATTTAACTAGTTTATCTTTTGTTTAAGAAAATGGGGGTGTGGGGAAATCACTTTGCTGATACTTGTCTGATTCAATACGATCATGCCAAGGATCTAATTGCAACACAAACCTCCTTCTCCTATATTTTAGGAATAAAACATGATTGTTTTAATATTATTATTAAATATATTATTTTAACATCGTCTTTCTTGTAATGTTGCAGGAACTACAAATAAATGTAAATAAAACATGTAAAGTAACAGAAGTGTGGAAACTACACAGGTTGTTACAACTTCACCTGGTGAACCCATCCTACTCTTTACATCCAGTTTTTTTCAAATTTTGGGTGAGTGGGCTACAGACTAGGCTAGAGTAAACGGGGCAGAGGGGAACAGTAGTAAGGACAAAGTTTCAGGAAACAAATCAGGATTGGCTGTCAATACAAATGTGAGGCCATGGGTAAAACAGTAGATCCACCTCTGTCCATACTCTCACAGCAGCCCTTATTGATGATGACCACCGACGTGATTTATATATTCAACAAGGCAGCAGGCTTAGGCAGAAGGCCAATGGCCCAATCTTGTCTTTGCTCTATTGGCACTGGGACTAAGCTGCAAGGACATATGTGATCCAGCTCCAAGGAATCCCAATGGGCCCATCCCACAACAAACAGTACATAGGCTTCTGATTAGTTGGAAGAAGGAAGAGAAACTACTATAATGTGCATTCTATTTTATTTTTAATTGCTTCTTAAAGTCAGGCATGTCTTTTCATTCAACTACTATAATTATGTATTTTGGTTTGTGATTGCTCCTATTAGTTAATTCTCTAGTCAGTTACACAATCTGAGAAAAAGTTAAACAGTTATCAAACATACCAAAACATTAAAAATAATTTTCCTCTATGGGCCTTTCATGTCTTAAAAGCAAGTTACTCAGCTGTACCCATTTCACAACCTCACTTATAACCCCTATCCCTCTCTTCGGGTGCTTACAAACTTGAAACATCTACCAAAAAGCTAGATAGTCTTTTAAAAGGAGCATTTAGTCAAGTTTTCCCCAGCATTCACCCTTCACCCCATCATCATCTTCCCACAAGCCACAAGAAAACCAGGGAGAACAGTTAAAAAGGTCATCAACTTTGGGATCTGGTTAACCAAGGTAGAAGGCCAAATTCTAAAGCTAAGAGCCACCAACTGGGAATTCTTGGCTGCCAATATCTTCCCTTTTTGTACTAGGAAGAGGATGTTGAGGCAAATGCCACAATATCATATGAGAAAAAATTATTTAGGACTTTATAGGTCAAAATCAACACTTTAGAGCTCATCTACAAGTCAACGCCAAAGCCAATGCAAACATGTAACACTGATGTAATGTGCTCTTTGCATGAAACATTGCTGAATAAGTGCACAGTCACATTCTGTACTAGTTCCAAGTTTTGAAAGGTTTTAAATTAGATTGTATTATAATAATCTAGCCACAATGTGACAAAAGAAGGGATAACTGAAGTGAGGTCCTACATAAGAAAGAAAAGGTAACAACCTCCTTGCCAAATATACGATGAAAAGCAGTCTTAGCAAGTGCTACAGCCTCAGTATGTAGGAGCAGCAGGGATTCCAATATGACTGTCAGGCTGAAAATCTTAGAAAAAAAGTAGGGGACATACCCACCTCTCCCCTAATTTGGAGGTCTGATTAATCTCTGATATTTCTTCCAGCTATTTTCCCCATTCGTTAAATTTCATCTCTGTATTATGTGGGTGAATTGTAGCCAGCTTATACCAGAAGGGTCTGAAGAGAGAACTATGGAGCTGTGTCTCTCATCATATTGAAGGCCACTCAACCCAAATCTCTTTACTAGCCTTCCTATTTTATCCTTATAATCTCAGTTTGTTTTTCTGGACAGTAACTCCTTTTTCTCCTTTTATAAAGAATTAGAACAATCTATGAAGTATCTGCTTGTATCAAAATGAAGCTACAAGATGAGATGCATAGACTGAGATTTTCAAAGATGACTTCATGATTTACTCATGCAACACCCATTGAATTCAACTGAAACTTGTAGTCAGCTTTGTAAATCTTAAGGATTATCTCTACAAACTTCTCCCCCATTTTAAAGTTGAAGGGTATTGCTGAGTCTTTCTAGAACTTCATCAGCCGCAGTTTGGACAACTCCGCTTTAAGGAAATTCTGCACTTACGATCTATTACTTTTTTACTGCTTCTTCTCAGTCTATTTCCCAAAAAATAAATTTCCACAAGGATTTTTCTGCATAATATACTACTCTGATGGCACAAAAATTAATCTGAGAAATTAATGGCTTGTTTGATCCACTAATAAAAAAACAGAAGCACATATTTATATTTCCTTGCTTTGTGTGTTTAGTAAGACTGCTTGGGTTACTTTAAGAAAAATATTTATTTTGTCAGTAACCTAGTCATTTGAAACTTTTAAAAATTGTATCAATAATTCTTCCTTAAAGGTTCATTGTGTCTTCAGAAGTTAACCAACCAGTAATAGACTGAAATTGAATTTCTTCAGCAAGTTTATCAGTTTCATTTACAGATGCAATTAATTCAGCATAGAAGGAAAAATAAAACTGTACATGATGTACTGTAAAGAAAAGTTGAGTTTATAATCTATATTGATCCAGACTGAAGGGCATTTTACTTTAAACAAATCTGTTTATTTCATCTAATAGATGATATCAAACATTTCCTTGAATTCAACATATTTTCCTCACATTGACCTTCACGCAAACATTGGTCTCATATTTCTACTGTAGCAAATGTGGTTTTGAAAGGAAGTGAGGCAACAGTGTTGCACCTCTGGGATCTTTAGGTTTTAATCAAGCAGTTTCCAATGTCAGCTAATAACAAGGCAGCTGGTATTACAAAAAAAGCCATATGGAAGAATCATAGTGCTACAGCAAATGGTATCAATTAGCTGTGGTTCATTTTCAAAAACTTTCACTTAAATGAGATTTGATCACAAAGAACAATGAAAAGCAAACGTACATTTTCCACCCTCCCAGCTTTAAATAAGCAAGAGGATACTGACATTCATTTTCCAAATAAAGTAGGTAACCGAGGTGGTTAAATAAAATTAGAAATAGTAATATTAAAACATCAATATCTGGCAAATTATAACAAGGATGACAGTTACCTCTATAATTATAATAAAATATATTTTTGCTTACATTTTTAACATCCTGTACTCTAACTACACAAATCTAAAATATTCTGCATTAGAAAGTTCACTAAACAGTTATACTCACAAAAATTTTATTTAAAAAATCAGGCAAGAATAGTAAATATTTACAGGTACTCAGGAATAACGTTTTTCAAAAAAGACACACTAATTTAGAAATAAAGTGCTGTAGTACCAATTGCTGAAAAAGTATCACTTGTGCACATTATGTAGGCATTAATCAATTTACTTTAATTATTGTTAAAGACATGTTATCCACTTTATTATTTATCTACATGCTAAAATTGGGGCCTTAAAATATCTTTATTTAAACTGCTCTTGAATTTTGGAATGCAATCTGATTTCAAAGCATCATTTTTATACCACTGTCACTAGGACAGGCTGACTATAATCTACCAATAATTAATAGTTGATGATAGTGTGTTTTTTCTTTAAAATTATTACTACTTGACCACATGCAGCTCAGACCTCTAATTTCTTCGGTAAGAAAATATGCTTCTCCCAATGTTTGAATTAAATATTATTTCTACTGTGACTGTGTAAAGGCATTTCTTTGCATTCTGCTTTTTCTATTTGGGTCTACTTTGCCACGGTTTTTCAATTTCAGTCTTGTATATTTTGTATGACTGACTCATTTGGACTTCCTTTAATATAAATAGGGCCCTACCAAACTCACTGTGAATTTTGGTCAATTTCACAATCATAGGATTTAAAAAATCATAAATTTCATGGCCTCAGATACTTAAATCTGAAAGGTCACGGTACTGTAACCATGGGGGTCCCAACCCAAAAGAGCATCATGGGGTGGGCGTGGGGGTCACGGTATTGCCACCCTTACTTCTGCACAGTTGCTGGCGGTGGCACTGCCTTCAGAGCTGGGTGGCTGCACAGCAGCAGCTGCTGGCAGGGCACCCAGCTATGAAGGCAGCACTGCTGCCAGAAGCAGCACAGAAGTGAAGGTGGCATGATATGGGTGGTCCTCACTTTTGTGGGGGGCTGGGTTGGGCTTACCAGTGAACAACATGGGCATCTGCCCAAGGCGCCATGGTTGGGGAGGAGTTCCATGGTTAACCCCGCAGCCAGTCCAAAGCCCCTTTAACTCCCAATATAACTGGGGTGCTGAGCCTGGAGTCAGGGAAGGGCAGGGCTGGGGGCGCCCTGGCTGAAGGCTCCTACTGTATGCTGGCCTCCAGCTGCTGGTCCTGGCTGGACTGGTGAGGGACAGGACTTCCTCTTCCCCGCAGGAGCCACTCTCAGGGCAGACTCACCTTCAGGAACCTCCCCCGGCTGCAGGAACTTCTGTGGCTGTTGGCTGGGAGCCCATTTCCGAAGGCAGCCCCACTGCAAGCAGCAGCAGCACAGGAATAAAGATGTCATGGTATGGGTTTGCCACCTTTACTTTTGCACTGCTGCTGACCGTGGCGCTGCCTTCAGAGCTGGGCAGCCAGCCAGCCTCCACCGCTCTCCAAGCACCTAGCTCTGAAGGCAGTGCAGAAGTAAAGGTGGCAATACTGTAACCTCCCCTACAATAGCCTTGCAAATCCCCGCTCCAAACCCTGTTTTGGGTTGAGACCCCTTGTTTGAGAAACACTGGTCTCCTCTGTGAGACCTCTACAGTATGGAGTAAAAGTATACAAAAGTCCAGATTTCACAGGGAAGACCAGATTTCATGGTCTGTGACGTGTTTTTCATAACCATGAATTTGATAGGGCCCTAAATATGAATCAAAATCCACTGCCAACAACAGTCTAAAATGGCAAGTCATAAATGAGAATATGAAATAATTTATTTCAAATTCAAGTAAAAATGCTAGTATCCAAAAATCTGCCCAAATTTAGCCAAGTTACAAGCCTCTGAAAAATTGATAGCATGCTCAGTGGAGGCTTGTTAGAGTCTGGCAGCTAAATTCTCTGAAGATTATTTCTTCTCTGGGCATGTTCCATCCCTAGGCTACAGGTGCTGTGTAGGACTTTCCCTGAAATTTGTTCTCCTGGTTGCTGGAACCAGTGTGGCCCTGGTTACAGAAACTGAGAGCTAGAAGACTGTCTCATCTATGCTCTCAGTATTTCCACTGTTGGTACTCCACGCATTGTGGAGGAAAATGAGGAAGCAACCGGATTGGAGCAGAGAAGGATGACTAATGAGAAAAGGGAGTATTTGCAGGAGCCAAAGGGGGAGGAGGAGGCAGAAGTGGGAGGAGGCATGAAGGGGAGATGATGGGGGAAAGGGAAAGGAGAGGGGAAATGGGGAGAGAGCCAGTGGAGACGTTGTAGTTAAGAGCAGAGAGCTTTGGTGTGGGGCTGGAGGGAATATAGCTGCAGAGGGGGAGGGAGGCAGTGGCCAGGGGACAAGATGATGGATAGGAATACAGATGAAGGGTGGCAGGATGTAGGACCCCAACAGATGTCAGCCATATTAATAAATATTATGAAAACTGTTTTTTTGGATGCATATATCTGATTTTTGTACAGCTTTGCCTCTAATGACTAAAAGTGTTCACTTCTGCCTGGTATCCATCCATTACTTTTGCGGCTGACATTGAATAGACCTATTCCCATACCCTCCGAGTGGCAGCTGAGCTCTAATGATCTATTAACCCCCTTCTTATTGTCTTACTCTGAGGCAGCTCAGTTCTCTTTGCTCCAATCCTATTCAGCTACTCTGTCACCCTTCCCTTAATAGGCTCGGTTCTCCTGTGCCTGATGTCTCAGACCAACTACAGCTTCCCATTTTGTCTGGGGGCATAAAACTTGACTCTTACTTGCCTAAATAGTACTTTCTCTTGTTTTAGGGCCTTTGGCGATACTTTTTCAGTCTGTTTGCAACATAGCAGAATTAAAATGAAGAAATGATAAGAAAATATAAAGACTCTCATTAGAGATAAATAGTAAGCTGGTCTTCTTCAAACAGTAAGCTGCAAAAGCATGGCCCTTAGGCTAGAACAAAGAGTACACAGATTTGGAGAGGGAATATATATAATATATAAATTGGGGCTGTGAGAAAACTATTGTGGGTTTACATCTTCAGACGCCTATCTTGTAAAGTGATATAGGAAAGGAATAGGAACTACAAACTATTTATCCAAGGAAGGGAATACAATCCCAAATAAATTTTAGATACATGCACCGGAGATTTCATAAGAAATAATGGCCTAGTGTTGCCAACTCTCATGATTTATCATGAGTCTTGCAATATTGGCTGGCTATCTTAAAGCTCCGGATCCCAGATTCTGGTGATTACATGATAATTTCAGCTTTCATTTAAAAGTAAGTTTCTCACCCCCAGGGTTGCTGAGAAAAGTTTGAAATGTTCCCCAAGTGTACCCTAATGGCCCAACAACTAGACACCAAATAAAAAGAACCCATAATCAATTATTTTTAAAATATCTGATGATTATAAGCAAATCTTATGAGTTGGGGGGGCACCCTGATTCATAGGTTTTTAATGTCTGGGGTTGGAAATATGGAGTGCATTTGTGTAAATATCTTTATGGATGAGATCACAGATGAGGCAAGTCAAAAGTAATTTGAATGGTGTAACTAAGGACCTCATCAGATATCACAAGAAACCTGACACCTGTAGGTCTATTTCCCTACTCTGACTCTTTACCAAAAGGACTGACCAAAACCCAATGGTCGTTCAGAGTGGTGAGGACACTGAAGGAAGGGTTTTACATGCAGGTTTTGTGTAATTTTTCTGTAGATCTGTATATCTCATGTGATTGGTTTAGAAATTCCTGTGTTACTTGCTTTAACTATCACAAAGTAATCCAGATGGTCCATCGCTTTGAACTCTGAGGAGTTCTGCACTAGGTTCAGGCCCTAGGTAGTTGGACTGCAGAGGCCCTTATCTTAGGAAGTTATAGGGCTATCCTTTGGGGTGGGCTGTATGGGCAGTCGCCCAGGGCAGCCCACCAAAGAAGTCACCATGCGGGGAGTTTGCCGATTCCCTGACCTGCCGTGACGGAGGTGGCAGGAAGAGCAGCAGCGTCTGGAGCGGGGGGAGGTACCTGAGCTGCAGGGGGGCAGTTGGACAACCAGCTGAGCCAGATGATTCCTCCCGAGCAGGGGTGGCCCTCCTCCCCCATTTCTCCACTGCTATGTGCAGCTGCTGCTCCTGTTTCTCTCCTCTCCCCCGCCTCCCTGAGCCCCTGGCCACTCCTGCTAATCAAGTGATTGGAAAGTCTCCAGTGGAGATTCTATATAGGAATAAAGAAGCAGTAAGGAAGATTCTGTTTACAAGTGAATCCAATGGATGTCTGGAACTACATTTGGGGTGCAAAGGCACATGCAGGTATCTTCATGCAAAGGACAAGCTGCCAACTGGCTTGTCTTATGAATGGAGGATCACACCTAGTCTGGCTGTTTAACTTTGGGAGAAAAGCTAACTTTTATTAGACAGGAGAATGTCTCGTTAGTTAAGGTCAGGCTCTAAAAAGCATGTTATGATTTTATTTTATATATAACCACTTGTTCTTCTCAAGACCTTGTTCTTTGTTAAACTAACTTTGACTTGTTTTCACTATAAACAAATCTTAGGTCTTATCTACACCCGAGGCTGTGTCTAGGACATGTGTATCTACATGCTCCAGTGAAAGGCAGGCTGTGTCTATACTCAATGTAGTGTGCAGCTAAGTGGGGCGGTGAAAGGCTCTGGCAATGGGGAGGCAGCGGGGAAAGACTCTGGCTACAGGGAGTGTTTAGTGGAACAGGGGCTGGAACTTCAGCGTGCTGTGGGGTTGGAGTGTACCTATCGCTTACCTGCAGAGGAACAGCAGAGCCTGCATAGGCTGAGAGGGGAGTGCTTGTGTTGCCTGTGGCTGGTGATGTCAGGGAGTAGACTCCGGGCAGGCACAGACAATGTTTTCTCATGTTAATGGCAGGGAATAGTAAGGTGCCTCACAACCCTGAGTACCTCTGGAAAATGTCACAAGCATTCCTCATCTGCATGGCATTGGGGACAGACTAGATCTTTGCTCTGGATTAGGACCGCCTCTCAGGAAGAACTCTCCAGAAAAAGATATTACTCATCCTGTGCAATGACTAGTCCCTCGAGATGTGTCCCCCTATGGGTGCTCCACTTCAGGTGTGCACACGCCCCACACACCTACAACTGGAGATTTTCATTAGTAGTGTCTGTTTGACCTGTGCAAGCACCCTACACATCCTTGCACCCCACACCTAGGCTATATCAGGCTGCATGAGTGAACTGCCCTCAGTTCCTTCTCCATTTCTGAATCCCACAAGGAAACCCCAATGCAGAGGGGAAGGATGTGGGTAGTGGAGCACACCTAAGGACACATATTTAGAAGAACTACAATTACTGTACAAGGTGAGTAAGTCTCTCTCATCTTTGAGTAGCGTTCTTATAGGTGGTCCACTTCAGGTGACTCCCAAGCAGAATCCCTTTAGGGAGGAGGAAGCTTCAGAGTCAAGTCCAGAAGTGAAGAAAGAACTGCACTGCTAACTGCCACATCAGATCAAGAAACACTGACCAGGGCATAGTGCCTGGAGAAGGTAAATACTGAGGACCATGTAGTGGCTCTGCAGATCTCAGATGCTGGGACATTTTTAAGTAAAGCCACCGATGTGGACAGCACTATAACATACAATGACTCCCAGTAATTGACAGTCATTGCGTAGAAATAGCAGATCCCTTAAATCTGTGTACAGTCAAAACGAACAGTCTAGGAGGCTTTTGAAATGCTTTAGTTCTATCCAGGCTAATGCCCTTCTGGCATCTAGCGTATGGAAAGAAGTCTCCAGGTTAGAATTATGTGGTTTCAGAAAGAAAACAGGTAAATAAATAATCTGATTCAAATTCAACTCAGACCACATTTTAGGTAGGAACTTGAGTTGTGGATGTAAGGAAACCCAGTCCTTGTAGAATACGGTTAAGAGGGTCTGACATTAAGGCCTCACTTTCTCTGAATCTTCGGGAAGATGTAATGGCTACCAAGAAGGCTGTGTTCAGAGACAAGTTCAGTACTGACCATGTTGCCCTTGATTCAAAAGGAGGTTTCATGAGACATTTGAGAACTAAGCTGAAATCTCAAACTGAAGTGGGGTCTTTATGCGGGAAAAGGTCCCCTTGACCTTTAATGAAACTTACGGTTGTAGGATGAGCAAACCCTCAATTGTGGAATGAAAGGCTCTTATAGCAAACAAATGAACTTGAGGGAACTGTTTGAGAATCGTTTTGTTTAATTGCAACAGGTAATCTAGAACACATGAAAGCAAGGAAGATTCAAGAACGATTTCCTGGGGTTCACACCAGTGACCAAATCTTCTCCACTTCTGAAGGTATTTCCAGTAGAATCTTTCTAGCTATTTAGTAATATCTGTTGTACTTCTGCAGAACAGGTTGACACTAACCCCATGAACCATCAAAGAGGCATGCCTCAAGACAGAACATTCCTAGATTGGGATGCATCAATCAACCACCATCCTGGGAGAGAAGTTGAGGAGTGATGGGAAGATGTATTTCTCTATCTAGCAAGACAAGTGAAACAGATAAGGAAACTATGCTTGTCTCAACCACGTCGGAACTATTAGGATAATCCAGATCTTGTCCTGTCTGATTTTGTTTACCACCCTAAGTATTAGAGGTGTTGGGGGAAATGCATAGAACAGCTTCTTCCTCCAAGGTAGGAGGAAGGCATCCCCCAACTAATTGCAACCTAGATCCTCTCTTGAACATAACAGATTATACTTTTTGTTTGTGGCTTTGCTGAAGCAGTCCAGTTCTAGAAAGCCCCAAAGCTGAACTATGCCATCGAGAATCTGGGAGTCCAACTCCCATTCGTAGCCTTGACAAAAATATCTTTTGAGAGTATTAGCTGTGACATTTTGCATGCCAGGAAGAAAAATTGCTGAAATCCATATGTGATGTTTTATGCGCCAGTTTCATAACTTTATTGCTTTTGGCACACAAAGAGGGATATCATGCCTCCCTGACGATTAATATAAAACATGCAAGTCATATTGTCTGTCATTACTCTGATAGACTTGTCGCTGACAAGAGGCAGAAAATGAAGGCAGGCATTTCTGACTGCCCTCAGCTCCAATAGGTTCTTGCAGAGATTAGTTTCTTGAGGTGATCATTTGCCCCCTACTGACTGAGCACTGAGGTATGCCACTCACACCAACAGGGGTACATCTGTCATTACAATTACCAACAGTATTGTCCAGAGATCCCAATATGGGCATTGAGAACCGTATGGAGGAGGGTGTGGTATCCAAGGTTGTTTCTATCAAGCATAACGTGTTCCTCTGAAGTCCTCCCTGTCTCTTCAGAGAAAAGGGTTCTTGTATGGATAAGTCAGATATCGATCATTCTCTTCCTCCTCTAATGGAGGAACTCCAGCCAAAAGGGTGAATCAGGTGGTACCAGTGATGTGCAGGGATCTGGAGACCAAGTGATTCTTTCTTGGTGCCAAGAGGCATTCGGTACTTGCAAGCCGTGGAGACTTTGGTTCAGCAGTCACAGATTAATCCTTCGGATACCTAAAGCCTTGCGGCAGTGAGTAGAGCTGCGGTACTGATGGGACAGTCTGCTTGTTCCTACTGGACAGTACTGAGGACTTTAAGCTTTCCAAAGTAGGTGCTGATATAGAAAGAGGCTTAGTCTTATGTGGTACTAAAGAGCTCATTAGGGGAGGTACCGGAAGAGGCGCTATGTCAAATGGTGCTGCTCTTTTGTGTTTATTCTATTCATTTATTCCAGCGGATACTGCAATCTTTGTGGAGCCATGCTTTTTCTTAGAGCCATGGACTTTCCCATCCCCACCAGTACCGGAGGAACCCTTAGCCTCTACAGTAATGAGCCTTGAGGTAGAAGCTTCCAAGACTATTGACCTACTTGGAGAGTGAGGTCTTTTCTAAGTGGATTTCTATGAGAGGAGTCAGAGCTGCACTTCTTGGGACTTTTAGAGTAGATTTCTAGAGCCTTTCCCTTTCTAGGGGAGTGCTGAGCTGAAGTCAAAGGAGCGCTAGATACAGTCAGAGTCCTGACTTGGCTCTGAAGTGGGCCAAAGGGAACCTCTCCATCATCAGTAGCTGCAGCTTGTTTTCCCAGTTTTTTCTTGCCCTGGATTTAAGGGCTAAACAGAAGTTACATTTCTGTGGGAGATGCAACTCTCCTAGTTAGTGAACACACTTAGAGGGACCATCGCTGCCTGGGATAGCCTCTCAGCAAGTAATGCAGCATTTAAAACCATGTGAACTGGGCATTGCTTTCTCAGAGAGGATGGCCTCCCATGAGGGAGGAAAAAGTAAAAACAATCCTCCAAAGTGTAACTAAACCAACTGACTGAAAAAACCAAACACCTAAACTAAGCTAAACTAGAAACTAAGCAAAAGCTATCTAGGTGAGGCATGCTCAAGATCGACACACCAAACTTCTGTCTCAGGCTGATGCAATTGAGAAGGAACTGAGGGCAGTTTGCCCATTCAGCCTGATATAGCCACAGTGCAGGGCATGAGGATGTTTAGGGCATGTGAGGGCTGAATTGGACACTGCTAATGAAAATCTCTGATTGAAGGCACATAGGGATGCACACGCACCTGAAATGGAGCACCCAAAAGGACACTCTTCAAAGGAGGATAGTTTCCAAAGCTGAAAAATACTATGTAAAAGTTTTAAAAGTGCTATTCAACTCCAATCATCTGCAGCAGAGCCTTAACATAAAATTGTGGGACTTTCTGGAGGAACATCTTCTTCCTTTTCAAACTACTTACTAAATGAGTGATAGCAAGGGGGGAGGGGGGAAACCCTGGACATAATGCAGTACTCCAAGGGAGGGTCAGACTCTATGTCAGAGGCTCCTTGAATGAAAATTCACAGATAAGACAGATTTTTTCTTTTCTCGGTCTCCTCCATGTCAGACATTCTTTACAGAGGAATGTAGAAAGCAGTAAATCATCCCTAGCAAGGGAGGGAGGCTTCAGGGTTCATTCTATTTACCCATGTAGAATTGAAAAGGAACTTAAGGGTTAGTGATGTACTCTGTTCTGTAACACTCTTCTACCAAATGCTGCATTAGCAGGAGTGAAGATGTTGATTTTATAATATATGAGAAAGTGTTGATGGAAAGCCCTCGAGTAGCCTTATGGACGGCCTCATAACATGGTTCTTTCTGACCATAAAAATTGCTACTCTTTTAATGGAGTATGTGATAATGAGAGGAATTCTACCACAGAGGCTTTGAAAGTGTCTGCTCTATATATCTTTATTCCCTTGAAGGCTCTGCTCACATCTAACTTTTGTATTTTACTTTCTTAGGATATTTGGATTCATCCAGAAGGAAACAACCATCACCTCTATTTCATAAGTAATACTGTGGTGACGTGGAGATGAAGGGCTGGTTAGTTTACAGATCTACCATGTTTGATAGAACATATAACTGAGGCCATGAGGCTACTACAGGGATTTCCATCAACCCTTTCTCAAACACTAAAGAATTAACATCTTTGCCCCCTGCTCATGAAGCGTTTGGTAGAAGGCTGTTTCACTGAGAACAGGCCGACTTCCAAAACCATCTTGGACAAGGGGGTGGTGACACAGCAAAATACTTTCAATGAAAACAGAAACAGATCTATCAATTGTGAAGCTGAAAGGTTGTTTTATTAAGACTTGATCATGACAGGAATCTGCATATTGCCAGAGGACTGATTTGATTGGTGATCCTCAGTAATCTATTATGTGACAGTAAAAAGAGATTCTTACGGGTTTCTTTGAGTGCAATGTGTGTCAAGTTGCTAACTTGCCATTCCAAGTAGTGTTGGCTTTGAGCCTCATACTGAGCGTCATCTTGTAAAAACAGTAGTGTGTCCTTTGCTTCAGCTGATTTTGCCCTGATGTGTGTCCCTTGTAATACCAATATCTAAACCTCAAGTAATATGTAGATATCATTTGTGAATTTCCTCCGAGATGCCATGAGGGTGTTTATCACCTTTGTAGAATGAGTGACCATAGTTCCCTCCTCTCACTGCCCAGCTAACGTTAGAAAGCATGTACATATATTGGGAGTCTGAGAGGAGGTTCCAGTTCCAGTTAAATCAGATATGAGAACCAAAATCTGAAATGGTTAATGAGAAGGTGATTACAATCACTGTAGCCTGTTCCTTCACAAGCTTTACTCTCTGTGGCTGAGGGCAGAAAGGCAAAAAGGAAGCCTTTTAGACTACTCCTAAGATAAGTAGACCACAGTTCCACTTTTGAATGTGTCTTTATCCTGTTGTTTCTCTTCAGTTTTCCAACTGGACTTAGATGCAAATAAGTTCAACAACATGATTCCAATCTGGTGTATGATGCACTGAAAGGCTAGCTAATCTCATCTGCATTCACTTGGTTCTAAGTGTATCTTGATGAGCCAGCCAACCTCTGATATTAGGTAGCTGTTAAATAATATTAAGAACGAGTTCAACAAAAGATGCTAGTACTAAATCTGGGCCAAGATCTTTATATGCTGATTTGCTGCAATTGTTAGCTGGAAGCTACACACAAATTGTACTGAGTATCCACACAAGACTCACTAGCCCATACACTAAGTCAGAGATAGAGAGAGATGCTAATACTTAGAAGAAAATAGTGTCTGATTTGCTGTCTCCCTTCTGAAATAGAGATGGCCCTAGATGATAACTTAGATGCTGGAGTTTTGTGATGGCTGCAATTGCTCCTTTAACTTCTTCACTCAAAGCCATGTTTCTGAATGCTTGTAGTAATGGCTGCTGGGTCCTCTGTAACCAGATGAGAATGTCATCAGATAAGAGCAGATATGTATCCTTTCCCCTTGAACAGAGCTTTGATATGAAATTTGTGAATATCAGTGTAGAAGTTACAAGTCCAGGAAGTTTACTTTCATATTCTGAACTTTTGGAAAGATATTGCAGTAATAGTGGGTTTCAATATTTCCACTTGGAATACTGATCTCCATGTGGATTTAAGATCGAAAATGGGCTGCATACCATTGCTTCCCTTTGTACCACAAAGAATCTTGTGGCCTTTCCAAAATATCTGTCTTGCCATAAAATGGGTTTCAGTGTTTCAATGTGTAGGAGATGGGCTACTGCACCCTTCATCACTTGATGGTACAGTGGTCTTGTTGATGTGTTGGTGAATTTTTAACTTGTCCTGGGACAACACGTGAGTTATACTGAAACACCCATTTGCTGAGGTGATTGATTTCCACTCTGAAACATGCCGGAGGTGGGGAAAGGGAACAGCCCAGACTTTCACAGATTCTAAGGTCAGGAGGGACCACTGTGATCATTTAGTTTGACCTTCTGCATAACACATGCCATAGAAAACTTGAGAAAGCCAAGTAAAAAGAAGCTTTTGGAGCTGGATTGTTTTCCAAAGAACTCCAGCCTTGATCTTTGAACTCTCAGAAATTGCAGCAATGGTCTCTAAATGTGTAATTTCTACTCTGGAGCAGCAGTAGCTTAAAAGTGAACACCTGCTGAAAATTCTCTCACTGGAAGGAGGAAGGGACTTATTCCCTTGTCTAAAGCCTCAGTAACTGCTGTGTCTCTGTGCTCTCCAAAGAGATTACCAACAGTATTTGGAAGGATATTAGATGTTAGCTGGCAATTCGTGTTTCTTCAAGTGGAGCCATAATTGCTCCTGATGCAAGGCTTTGGAATTTTTGAATGTACAGCAAATCAGATTCAGGTGAAGCATCAGTTCTTAAAACACTTCAGGTTTAAAGTAGATTTTATGTATGTTTTTGTTTGCTTGCTTTCCACGCTGATAAGGGCCTCCAAGCTGAGCATAAATCTGCACAATGAGACTGCAGCCTCAGGGCTGAGGCTGCTGTATCCAAGTTTAGCGTGAGAGATCATGTTATTCCCCTCCTCTGTGTGTGTTTGTGGGAATACTCCCTCAGCTGCCCTTTACTAAGGAGACTGCAACAAGCTTAACGTTAGCCACATTAATGAAGACTTAAGGCCATAGGTATTAGTAGGTCTTCATATAGAATTCCCATTCCACCTTAATTATACCTTCAAACTAGGAATTACTTCAAACTAGGAATTATCTTAATTACACCTTCAAACTAAGAATTACTTTTCTTCAACTTTTCAGGGTGCAATTTTGTATGTGTGTTTCATTTTCTAAAAACATAAGCACCTGTGAAATTAGACCCCCATTCATTAATAATTCTGGAAAGCTTAGTTGAGAGTCTGAAGTATCTCGCTCAAAGCGCCAATTTTAGAAATTCCTCCTTTTCAGTTGAAGATCTAGAGGGGAGATTCTCTCACAAGAGATTTTAAGTCTTTGTGCTGCCCTTTCAACAGCTAATTGTGAGCAATATCCTTCTTTATACCCTGGGCCAAACCCTTGAAAGAAGAGGAGGGGACCCTGTGAGAGAGAGAGCGCACATTACTAGGGAAACTGAAAGGAGTCTACTGTCTCCCTAAGGAAAACTGTAGCCACTTTATGACCTGTGGGACCCCAGGAGGCTCAGAGGGGAAGAGAGAGAGGTCCATCTCCCAGGCAAGGTGATCTGAATCACTTTACCGCATGCTCCCTGATGCCGAGTCCAGGTTGAGGGGGCAGTGACTGCACAGAATGAGGAGTGAGCTGGAACCAGTGAAGATAAATGACTCATTGGTATCAGAAAGGTCACAAGAGCTGGCACCTTTCATGACAGCTGAAGTCCTGTCGGTAAACACCTTTGGAAAGGGAGTATGTTTTGCAGCATTCTCAACCATCTCTGAATCAACTTTGCCTATGTTCTACTCCCAGCCACCACATCCTTCCTATGTTAGTCAGAAGGCTCAAGTGAAATTTTCTGCTTACTCTGTAAACTGTGGGAAGATGGGTCCCAGACCTTGGGGAGAGGAGAGGAGGATTTGAAAAACTTACTCCTGGCTCCATGCCACTGATTCTGGTTTGGTCTCAGTGAAGAGAGCTTCCTGCTCAAGCATCTCAATGTGGCCCTCACCCACATACCAGCTGGGAGCCCCATTAAATTGTTGCCGGCTCACCTATCTCAGCGTGGACTTCACCAAGATACCACCTGCGAGCTGGTTTTCTGTGGGCTACTGTGTCTGTCATTTTTGAAGGAGGAAGTTAGGAGAGTGCAAATTTGTTAGTCTTTAAGGTGCCACAAGGACTCCTCATTCTTTTTGCTGATACAGACTAACATGGCTACCACTTTGAAACCTTTAAACCAGAGGTTCTCACAACAAATTTTTGGTGGCCTCAGAGTGCGGCCACCAACTCTTGCTGGTGGCTGCTGTTACAATTTTAACTAAAATTCCTAATTAAGTTTAGGAAAGACAAATAAATATGCACACATACATGTCCAAATCACTGCAATTTATTTATGTTGGGATTTTTTGCAGACTCAATCATAAAAATAATGTACACTTGTCTCTATTCTTTATTGGACCTAAACAGAATAGAAACACCAATAAGGTGCTTTACACGTTCATGTCTTTTTTGTTGTTGATTTTGCTTTTTTGGCTGCTTTTTTACAGACTTGCTAGCTAGTAAGTCTGCTGCTGTGAAAAGTGATATTCCCAAACATACAAATATCACTTTTCACAGCATCAGACTTACTCAGCCCTGGCAAGCCCAGGGAAAAATTAAGCCCTGGATGGGGAGTGGGTAGGGAGGTAGTGGGGGCCAGAGGCAATGGGGAGAATGGATTGGGGGGAGGGCAGAGGAGGCAGTGGGAGTCATGGGGGAATGGATGGGGGTGAGCCCAAGGCTGGAGCCTGTTGCCTGCCTCCCCATGGAGGGTGGGGACCTTACTAACAGCCTGCTTCTCTAGCATTTGGGTCTCCAGAGGCGGGGCAGGACCCAACCCCTGCTGGTGGCCTTGGGGGAGGGGCCACTGCTTTGCTCCCCTCCCCCATCACTGCCCAGGAGGCTGTGGCCATAAGAAAAGCCTCTGGTGGCCACATTTGAGAAATGCTGCTTTAAACCCTCCTCAGAAAGCATATATATGTATGTGTTCAGCAGTTCTGAGGAGAAAAACCTCAAAACCCAGAAGAAACTGATTGATAATTAGTTACAAATCTTTTACAAACCATGTAAAAGTTCTGTGAAAGAGAATCCTGGAGTCTGCCCTGTGTGCCATTTGGAAGCAGAGATTTCTGGAGAGTTCTTTATGCAGGGCAATCCTAACCCCAAGCTCAGAGCAAAGATCTGGTTTGCTCCCAGTTGCCATGGGAATGCCCACTGCGAAGACTGTCTGACATGCAGGGGATAGAGTAGATTTAACAACTCACTGCTATAGATCTGATGGTAATTCAGAATAAGAACTCCAGGGCAGGACATACCACTTTCACAAAGGAATGGGATGTGCTATTTTCTCAAGTTTCATAAATTCATAGATTCTAAGGCCAGAAGGGACCACTGTAATCACTTAGTCCAACCTCCTGCATAACAAAGGCAATAGACCACCTCCAAAATACTTTGTTTGAGCTACTGCCCTGTCTGAACTACAGCATATCTTTTAGAAAAAATCCAATCGATTTTAAAATTGTCAGTGAATGAATCAACCACAATTCATTCACATAAATGAACATTTTATTTCCAGTTTGAATTTGTCTAGCTACAACTTCCAGCCACTGGATCTTGTTATACGTCTGATAGATTAAAGAGACTATTATCAAATATTTGTTTCCCATATAGGTGCTTATAGACTGATTAAGTCTCCCCTCAACGTTCTCTTTGTTAAACTAAATCGATTGAATTCCTTCAGTCTATCACTATAAGGTGCATTTTCAAATCCTTTAATAATTCTTGTTATAATAATAAATTATAACTAGCTTATACATTTTTCATTCCAAGGGATGCTTGTTGACACTGATAGTTCTCTTCTCCTATTTTCCTAAGCTTTAGCCACTATTCAGAGACTCATATTACCAACAGTATACATATATTTTTCTGTGTCACTGATTACACACTCGTATACAGCATTCCCAGCACACTGGTCCAGGTAGCAAGGAATCAGGGAAACAAAAACAATCCCCTTAAACACAGTTGTTCAGAGCACTATGAAGAGTCCCCCTAGTTCTTAAATGATTTTGTTTATGCTCTTATCTCTTTTATCTCCCCCCCCCCCCAATGTAAGTGAATTATTGCTCATGAAATACACCTGTTTAACCATCCTGGAAACTGAGATTTCTGTTTATCCACTGAACATGTACAGCACTATCACAATATAAGCTGCCTCATATAACCCACCAAAGGATCACCTCTAGAAGGGAGATGACAGACTTCAGGGATACTGAAGTCTGTCATCTCCCTTCTAGAGGTGATCCTTTGGTGGGTTATATGAGGCAGCTTTGCTGTACATGTTCAGTATCCCTGAAGTCTGTCATCTCGAGGCAGCTTATATTGTGATAGTGCTGTACATGTTCAGTGGATAAACAGAAATCTCAGTTTCCAGGATGGTTAAACTGGAGTATTTCATGAGCAATAAGGGAGATGACAGGCTTCAGTATCCCTGGGTAAAATTTTCAACAGTGCTTTAAGTGATTTAGAAGCTCAAGACTTTCAAGACCTAGGCTCCTAAATCACTTAGACACTTCTGAAAATTTTACACACACACACCCAGCCAATGAATCATTGGATTATCTACTGAGATGTCAGGGACATTCAAAACATTTTAATGTATTTATCCAAAAATCTATTTCTATACATATTTTGGAGTTAAGGATTTATCCAAATGTTGGACATACCCAAAATCTCAAATAATCAGGGATTTCCTATAAAATTATTTTTATAATACAGTGAAAACCTAAGAACTAGAAACTGAACTGTGATCAACAAATTCATTCTACATAGGCAAATGAACAACCTTCAGATGGTACTGATTTTCAGTTGCAGCTGATGTAGACTGAATTTGAACCACTGACCTAGAACTGAAAGTATTATTAGTCCCTTGTGCTATTCAATCTATTAATTAATCCCTTTATTACATTACCACATAACTTCAAAGAAAAAAAGTACCCATGTATTGTTTTCTTTTAAGTTATCATATGATAAGCAACAGTGGTGACTCCAGTGACCATGAACTGAGTTACCATTATTATATCTCCTGATAAATACACATATAACTCAGGTCACCAGTGCACAATTATGCCAGCATCATCACAATGTGCACAACAGTACCACATGAACTACCATAAAGCCTTACAGTTACAATTAAACTGCTTTTAATTGATGAAATATGCTTAGTACAGTAAAAGCTGTGTTATCCAGCACTTTACCAAACAGATCTATAAACCAGAATTTTTTATCTTCATTGAAAGTCTGGTTTATAGTCTGGTTGGTGCAGGGCTGCCAGACTCCTACCTGCCTCTGAGTGGCTCCCCAGAATCGGCGACATGTCCCTGCTGCTCCTAGGCGAGGAACGGTCACGAGGGGTTCAGATGTGGGAGAGGGTGCGGGAAGGGGCTTAGGGTTCTGTGCGCTGGATCTGGGTGGTGCTCACCTTGGACGGCTCCCTGCAAGCAGGGACATGTCCCTGCTGCTCCTAGGCGGAGGTGTGGTGGCCTCCAACCGCAGGCGCTGCCCCCACAGCTCCCATTGGCCACGGCTCTTGGTCAATGGGAGCTGCGGAGCCAGCACTTGGGGTGGGGCAGGGCGGAGACAGCGTGCAGAGCCACCCAGCTGTGCCTCCAGCTAGGAGCAGCAGGGACATGTCGTCCTTGCATAGAGCCACCCAAGTTGAGCGCCGCCCGAATCTGGCAGTCTGCACCCCCTCCTGTGCCCCAGCCCCCTGCCCTGAGGCCCCTCTCACATCGAAACTCCCTTTCAGAACCCATGCCCTGCACCCCAACCCCCAAATCTGAGTGCCCTCCCACACCCAAACTCCCTCCCTCCGTCTTAGTAAGCAGGAATTTTTTTACTTACTGGCACTCCCCATTCCTTCAACATGCTGGATAACAAAGCTTTTACTGTATTTGAATGACATCTTTGTCCTAGAGAGGAAGGATGGGCACTATCGTAGGACCTGTGAGACCTGGGTTTAAGGCTCTGTTCTGCCACCTAGCTTCTCTGTGCCTCAGTTCCCCATATGTAAAATGGAGGATAATAGTATGACTACCACATAATATAAATACTTTAAAAGACTATGAGGTGCTACAGTGATTGGTGCCTTATAAGCACATAAAATAGACACTTTCCAGTTTTTAATTTTTTTTTCATATTCTTTATAATAAAATTCACTAATTATAGGAGATGAACTAAGCAAAGAGAAAATTCTCTCATCGTCAATGTTTTCAATTTGTCTTAAGTCAAAAACTAACCACATAATTAAAAAAATAATTAAAAACTCACCAAGCTGAGAAAGAAAATTAGGTAGGAAGTCATGAAATGATTAGTCACCATAAATTAAAGATACCAACTATGTTTATATGTGATGAAATATGTTAAAAAACAAAAGGCTAAAACAAGTTTTCGCTGGTGGTTACAGTTTTAGTTGCATCCACTACAAATTTCATTAGGCATTTTTCTTTAAAACAAAGAGAACAGACAACTTTAGCGCTTGTGATAATGTTAAAAAATGCTGACTTTTCAGAAAAAAACATTTTGTTTTGCTAAATCTTGTCCTTTTCTATTTTTATATATTACAGAAGTGATATGTATGTGCATAAAATATTTTATACAAAAATCATGCTAAAATACATAGCAGAAAGGCTTATACTAATTAACTCATTAAAATTAACAAGATTTGACAACCAATGATGGATGTGATAACTGTAAAGAGCCTCTGGAGTTTCATGCATGATTTCCAGGGCCCTTTCTAAAGACAAAGGCACCCTGCTTATTGTGCAATAAAAATTAAATATGTACTTACATCATGTGTCAACTGGAAGTATTTCTGACAGGCCAGCTGGTAATGCATACCTTTCACTAACTCCAAAATCTGTAGAAAAAAGGAGAGTAATCAGAAGTAGCATTCATTCAGAACTGAAGAATTCAACACCGATGTTTTATCATTGACCTTTATAAGATACCTCACAACAGACAGGCATATAATGCAAGAAAGTATATTGCACATGACACCCCTGTCACCTGTGTACTGTAATAACTTTGGCTGTGTTCCATCATACCCTGGTTGCGTAGATATACATTAGTAGCATTAAAAACAAAACAACCACAGATAGAAAGAAGTTCTAGTGATTTCAGTACATTCAAGAGCAGGAATAAGATGAAATAAATCCTCGTATTTTATTTCTGACAGTTATTATCATAAAGCTTTTGTCAGGGGGAGGGATAGCTCAGTGGTTTGAGCATTGGCCTGCTAAACCCAGGATTGTGAGCTCAATCCTTGAGGGGGCCATTTAGGGATCTGGGGCAAACCCAGTACTTGGTCCTGCTAGTAAAGGCAGGAGACTGGACCTGATGACCTTTCAAGGTCCCTTCCAGTTCTATGAGACAGGTATATCTCCATATATTATTATATTAATATCATATTGTAACATTTCTGACATAATTGCAAATATAGATCTAGTAATTCAAGTGGTTGAAGCATGAAGCAATCAAGTACACTTTTTATATTTTTATTTTCCACATTACCACTTCATATAGACGCAACATAAAATACTGCTGTGCTCCCATCAAGAAAATTTAATGTAAACCCTTTAGAAAAGTATTTGTAAGAGGGGAATGCTTTTACCTTCAATCATATTTGTCCCTTTTTGAAATGAAGTTATTTCTAGTAAAGCTCAGCAGAATATGCGAGTGAAGAGTCTGTTTTGAACACCTATTAGGAGCATCATCCTATCTTTTGTAAATACAATTTGCTTCCCAGTTCTACCTCATGTAATCTCTTCTGTGCTGCATTCTTATCAGCGGAATGCAATATCAGTTGAAAATTTTTAAAGCTGCATAACCATCTCCTTCCCTTAAATAATCAAAATGTGTACTCTCTCTGCTTATCAAACAGAGAAAGCTGCTGGAATTAAGAGATAACCTCAGTAGAGGGAAAAAGAATTCCTGAAAAAATGTTAATTTCGAGCCCTTTTTTCAATGGTTAACCTTTCTATGTCACTGCAGTAAATTCAGGCTTCAATCCCTGCTTCCCTCATTACTGGATGCTGCATTATAGTTATTGACCAATATACAAATAAATTACATTTGCAGAATAGTTCAAATAACTACACACTGCCAAGAAAGTGCATAACTGCACTGTTTCTCTGTTACAGCCCAACTGATTAAATTTCTAAGCTTCCTGTCACTTTCTTTTAAATCCGGTGTAAAAAGACAAAGGCCCAAGCTAGCTAATCAATAGGGCCTGAAATCAGGGACTAGCTATGTATCTGATGTCTTGCAGGAAATAGATTATAAATAAAATAAAATAAAGTAAGATTTTTAAAAAGTGAAAAACAAAGAAGAAACATTGTCCAAAATAGTTCAAATACAATTTATCTTATTTTTCCCTATTATTTCTACAAAATGAAAGTAAAAAGCTATACAGTTAACCATTGTATTAGTGTCCATAGCTAATTTTAAAATTAAAAACAGCATCCAAAAAATTCTGCCTGTACCTCTGAACTAAAAACTTAAGGGAGTCAAAAGTAACCATGGTATATTTAGTGTTAGTCATTAAAAGTTACGATGAACATAAAACACTCTCCCTAAAATCTGTATAGGCGTCATTTAATTTGGTTGAGGGGGTCTTTGGGTTTGTGTGTTTTGAACATACAATTTGTGCTCTAGAAGGGGACATGGAATATTTGGATGACAAAACACCAACTTCATGACAACCAAGGATGGAAAGCATAAAATGGATATTTTAGTGGGGGTTCTCAACAGTTAAATATTTGTATGAATAATCATGTAAGATTCTTATATTCCGTGTTTCATCCTTAGAACTCAGGAGCTTTAACAAAAGAGGTCAGTATCATTATCTTCATTTTACAGATGAGGAAACTGAAACACAGAAGTAAAGTGACCTGCTGAAGGCCACACAGCTAGTCAGCGAGGGGCAGATCCTGGAACTGAAGGTGGGTTTCTGAGTCTCAGTCCAGTGATTCATCTACTAGGTTACACTGCCTCTAAAGCCACACTTGGGCTGAAATCTGCTCTGAGTTGTTATAACCTAAAAATTGGAAGTTAACAGCTCCAAGTGCTGATTATGATAGGATACAGATGGAGCAATCTACTAGTTCCTAAAGAACAAAGGCTTGATAAGAATATTTCCTAGCACTGAAATATATGTAAAGAAATAAGTATTCATGTAAGGATGTAAAGTTTAGTAGTTTTTACATTTAAAAACATTTAGCTATTGTTCAAGTGTTATTTCTGAAATATATTTTGGTAATTACTCTTGAAAACATGGGTTAGTACTTATTTTAACGTTTTGTGCTGTATCTATTTAGCTCATAATTTTGTTAGACATGTAAATAAATGTATTTATCTGAATTTTTCCCTTATAGCCCATTATGCTTTTTAATCTCTAATGAAGTAATTAGTAAAGAAGAAATATCTAAGTCTAATCTGTTCATCTCAGGAAAAGACAGTTACCTTTTCGTAACTGGTGTTCTTCAAGATACGTTGCTTATGTCCATTCCATTGTAGGTGTGTGTGCTCACCACATGTACAAGTGCCGGAAGTTTTTCCCTCAGTGGTATCTGTAGGGGACCAGCTCTGGTGCCCTCTGGAGTGGAGCACATATGTACCGATATAAGGGGCGCCGCCAGCTCCCCCAACCCTCAATTTCTTCTTGCCGGAAACTCCGATAGTGGGGAAGGAGGGTGGGTCATAAAATGGACACGAGCAACACATCTCAAACACCACCAGTTATGGAAAATGTAACTGTCTTTTCTTCTTCAAGTGCTTGCTCACATCCATTCCATTGTAGGTGACTCCCAAGCAGTACCACAAGAGGTGGGTAGGAGTTCATGGATGTGTTTATTGCAACGCAGCTCTGCCAAATCCAGCATCATCTCTGGCTTACTGGGTGATGGTGTAATGTGTCGTGAATGTGTGTACTGAAGACCATGTCACAGCCCTGCAGGTGTCCTGGATAGGGACATGTGCCAGGAATGCAGCCAAAGTCGAGTGAGTTTTCACTATCAGTGGAGGCACAGCCTGCACCGGCTCGTAACAAGTACTGATGCAGGGGTGATCCCATTCAAAAATCTTTTTAGAGGACATCAGAAGACCTTTCATCCTGTTAACTGTTGTGCTAAAGAGCTGGGTCGACTCACGGAAGGGTTTGGTGTGCTCCAGGTAGAATGTCAGGGCGTGCCGGACATCCAGAGTGTGCAGCCACCTCTCCTAATTGGTCGAGTGAGGCTTTGGACCAGTGGTGGGCAACCTGCAGCCCATCAGGGTAATCCGCTGATGGGCCATGAAACAGTTTGTTTACTTCAACCATTCGCAGGCACGACCGCCCACAGCTCCCATTGGCTGGGAATGGTGAACCACGGCCACTGGGAGCTGCAAGCGGCAGTGCCTGCGGATGGTCGATGTAAACAAACTCTCGTAGCCTGCCAGCAAATTACCCTGATGGGCCACAGGTTGCCCACCACTGCTCTGGACAGAACATCGGGAGGAAGATATCCTGGTTGATATGGAAATGTGATACCACCTTTGGCAGGAAAGCCGGATGGGGCCGCAGCTGGACCTTGTCCTTGTAGAATATTGTATACGGTGGCTAAAAGAAAAGCTACCTTCCATGACAGATGAGGAAGGGAGCAAGAAGCCATGGGCTCAAAGGGGAGGCTCTGTGAGACTGGAGAGGACTAGGTTGAGGTCCCATTGGGGTCCTAGATCGACAGTAAGAGACGCTCAAGGCCCTTCAGGAACCTGATCAACATCTCATGCGAGAATACAGATTTACCCTGGATGAGAGGGTAGAAGGCCGATATGGCTCCCAGGTGCACCTTGATCGAAGAGAAGGTGCTTTAAATTCTTTAAGGTGCTTTAAGTGAAGCAGGTAATCCAAGATGGACTGCAGAGATGACTGGGACAGGGAAATGTTGCATTTCGACGCCCAGTAGGAGAAGCGCTTCCACTTTGCCAGGTAAGTCACTCTGGTGGAGGGCTTTCTGCTTTCCAAGAGAACCTGTTGTACCTGACTAGAGCAGGCCTGTTCCTCTGGGTTCTGCCATGCAGCATCCAAGCCATGAGGTGGAGAGAGGTAAGGTTTGGGTTCAGGAACTGACACTGATTCTGCAAGAGTAGGTTTGGGGGTGGGGGCTGGGCAGTGGCCATGGGGCTGCCACGGCCAGTTCCAGGAGCATGCCGAACCAGTGCTGGCAAGGCCACGCCAAGGCGATCATAATGACTTGCACCTTGTCCCTCTTGATTTTTGAGAGGACTTTGCTGATAAGCGGAATCGTCGGGAAGGCATATATCAGGTCTCCCAACCATGACAGGGGAAAATAATCGGAAAGGGAATTTCTGCTGAGGCCTTGGAGAGAACGGAACTGATGACACTTTCTGTTCTGTCTGGTGGCGAATACGTCCACTTGGGAAGACCTCCATTTGACCTCGTCAAGAACGCCTTGATGACCACTGAATGGAGCTACCACTCATGATCAGAGAAAAAGAACCTGCTGAGGAGATCCGCCAGCATGTTCCGGACACCAAGGAGATGCGAGGCTTCCAGGTGGATCGCATGCTGAATGCAAAAGTCCCACAGGCAGAGGGCCTCCTGGCAGAGAGCCGACGAGTGCGCGCGCCCTGCCTGTGGGCACAGAAAGTCGAGGCCACTTAGACACATAGAAAGTCCATCAACACCTGCACTACCCGACCAGACAGCTAGGGAAGGAAGACACTACAGGCTAGATGGATGGTCCTGAGCTCCCTAACATTTATATGTAACGTGAGCTCCTCTCGAGACCATGTCCCTTGAGTCCACAGCGTACTGATATGTGCCTCCTAAACTGAGGTCGGATGCATACGATGATAGGGAGTCCGTGGGTCACAGACTCTCGAACGGCACTCCTTCCAGCACCAACCTCGGGCGTTCCACCACTGCAGAGAGGTAAGTACCTTCAGAGGGACCGTGATGACCTTGTCCAGGTGATGTCTGGCCGGGGAGTAGACTGTCACTAGCCACATTTGAGGGGGGCGCAGTCTGAGCCTCGCATGGCATGTGACCCAATAGTCTGAGACAGACCTGGCCACAGTGAGCAGATGTGCAGTGACGCTGGCAATTAGATGTGATATTGCCCAGAACTTGGCCTGTGGCAGAAATACTCTGGCTCATGTAGCGTCGAGTACCAATCTAATAAACTCTATCCATTGGATTGGGACTAACGTTGACATTTGTTTGTTTATCTGCAGGCCTAGAGCCCGATAAGTGGCATGCAGCATTTTGACGCTGCACTGGACTTGGGCCCTGGAGCGGCTCTGGATGAGCCAGTTGCTGAGGTACGGGTAAATCTGGATACCCCAATGCCTGATGTAGGCCACCACCATTGACATGCAATTCGTAACCACTCTTGGCGCTGTTGCCAAGCCAAACGGGAGCACCACAAATTGGTAGTGGGTGGTCCCAACTATGAAACGTGGGAACTCTCTCTGAGCATGGAATATCAATATGTGAAAGTAAACATCTTTCAAATCAAGGGTGGTGTACCAGTCTCCCAAATCCAGGAAAGAAATGATGGAGGCCAGAGAGACTATGCGTAATTTCAACTTCTTGAGATACTTGTTGAGGTTCCGCAGGACGAGGATGGGCCATAGACCCCATTTGGCCTTTGGGATCAAAAAATAGCGGGAGTAAAATCTCTTGACCCTTAAATGTAGTGGGATTTCTTCCATGGCTCCTACCCAGAGAAAGTCTTGCCCTTCTCAGATGCTCGTGAGAAGGGTCCCTAAAGAGGGACAGGGAGGAGGGATGGAAGGAGAGGAGAGAAATAAACTGGAGGGTATATCCCCCTGCTACTGTGTTGAGAACCCGCCAGTCCGATGTTATAGAGGCCCAGGCAGGGAGGAAGGGGAACAGGCAGTTGGAAAGTAACAGGGGAGCAGGATCCAGGACACAGGCTGGAAGGTCGCCATTGAGCACACCCTCAAAATACCTGCTTACCACTGGTTGGTTACGGGTGGAGCTCCAGTGAGCAGACAATGCCGGCTGATGGCCTTGGTGGCATTTATAGCCCTTGCCCTTCTTATGGAAGGGTTCTGACTGAGGTTGGCTCCCAAACCTATAGGCCCGTTGCAGCTTAAACTGCTTCCTTGCCAGCCCCGGCATGTACAGGCCCAGGGTGCACAAGGTAACCGCAAGTCTTTCAGGCTGTGCAATTTACTGTCTGTCTGTTCTGAAAAAAGTGCCAGACCATCGAATGAAAGGTCCTAGATGGTCTGTTGAACCTCTGTCAAAAGGCCCAATGACTGCAACCAGGACGCCCGCCTCATTGAAATTGCCGAGGCCATGGTTCGGGCTGCAGAGTCTGCCGCATCTGAGGCTGCTTGGAGGGATGCCCTGGCTACCACCCTGCTCTCATCTAGGATAACCAGGAATTTCTTCCTGGGTTCCTCTGGCACCGTGTTTGAGAACTTGGCCATTGACTGCTAGATATTAAAATCATGATGGCCAAGCAAGGCCTCGTGGGTTGGCCACTCTCAGCCGGAGGCTGGATGTAGAATAAATCTTTCTACCAAAGAGATTGAGCCTCTTAGTCTTTCTTGTTCTTAGGCGTCGATCCTGGTTGACCCTGCCTGTTATGCTGCCGACACAACCAATGAGCTTGGGGCAGAGGTGGGTATAAAGATACTCAGACCCCTTAGCGGGGACATAGTATTTCCACTCTGCCCACTTGGAGACGGGGGCAGCAAGGAAGGTGTCTGCCACAGGGCCTTAATGATTCTCACCACTCCCTCGTGCACCAGCAGTGCTACCCTAGCTGGGGCTGCTGCACTAAGTACGTCAAACAAGGAGTCTGAGGGCTCTACCAGCTCCTTGGCTTCCAGCCCCAAGTTCAAGGTGACCCTCTTCAAGAGCTCCTAGTGACCTTTGGCATCATCCTGGGGAACTGGGTGAGAGGATCCCTCTATCATCTCTTCAGATGAAGACGACGAGGAGGCAGGTATGGCCTGGTCTGCCAGCTCCGCCGCTTCTGCCATGGGAGCCTCAGGCTGCCGGAATCTGGGAAGCCTGCTCTGACTCAACATCCAAGTCCAGGGGTGGGCAGGAGACTGCTGCCAACCATTTGTTGGATGCCCCCGAGGCCAGCTTATGCTCCTGTGATGGCTGGAGAAATCTGCAACGGTTCCGGAGTTGCCAGGGGGAAGGCTACTGGTGGCCCAGTGGGGAAC
Organism: Mauremys reevesii; assembly: GCF_016161935.1. Classification (NCBI taxonomy): domain Eukaryota; kingdom Metazoa; phylum Chordata; order Testudines; family Geoemydidae; genus Mauremys; species Mauremys reevesii. The sequence goes on from NC_052625.1 coordinate 161,770,594, forward strand.
ACCAATGCCCCTAATGGGTGGCTCTATCTTGCAGGCAGGATCTCCTTCTCGCTGTCGGAGCCCGAGGAGGGGGATACACGTCTGTGGCCTGCATTGTGCAGGAGGTCAGACTAGATGATCATAGTGGTCCCTTCTGACCTTAAAGTCTATGAGTCTGGGGGACCAGGACGGTGCCAAGGCCACCTGTCTACCCTGATCCCATCGGCTCTGGCCCTGAACCGATGCTGAGAATCTGTAGGACGGCGATGGCTGTCGGTGTCACGATTCCAGTGACCGGTGGCAGTGTTCAGCAGATGGGCAATGGTACCCTGGTGATCGATGCCTGGGCCATGCCGTTCCGTTGTGTGGGAACATGAGCGGGTAGACCAGCATGTCACAGGCTGTCAACACACTCGCAGTGACCCGTACCGGCAGTCCAGCGATGGGGCTCCAGGGACTGGCCTCTTGACCTTCTGGAGAGCTGCTACATACTGGGAGAGCGGCTCAGGCGCTCTTGGCACAGGGGCCCTGGAGACTGGTGCTATGTCTCTGGGGTTCTGTGCCAGCCCACTGGTGATCGCTACCTCAAGCCCTAGAAACACTGCCTGGAATCCGTGAACTGATGCCAAGAAATCCAGAGGCCAGAGACCCGTGTCTGCGGGCTGGTGGGTGCCATTGTTCAGGCAAGTGCTGACAGGACTTCCTCTGTGGCGAGGAGCAGTGATGCGCTGATGGGGACCATTGTACGGGTCCCAAGGCAAGTTTACCCCTCAAATGAGGCACATCCGTACCTGGCGTGGGCGGCACAGGCCTCCAGCATGGATGGCATCGCTATGTAGCTGAGTGCCTCTGCCAGTCCTCAGGGTGGCGGGCAGTTCTTGGAGCAGGCTTGACCGCTCAGCGGGAGTTGGGGCCTGACGGGATGGAGATTGGCATCGGTCTGCAGTCGGTGCTGGCAGCACGCTCCACACCGAGACCACAGTGCTAGGAACAGAGTCCAATTCAGGCGGCGCTGAGGCTGGAGTAAGAGCTGTCTCCATAAGGAGTGCTCGGAGACGAATGCCCCATTCCTTTTTGGTCCACAGTCTGAAACTTGCAAATACAACACTTGTCGCAAACATGGGTTTCCCCTAAACACTTCAAACAGCTTATACGGGGATCACTGACTGGCACGGGTTTCTTGCAAAAGTCACAAGGTCTGAAGCTCAGGGACAGGGCATGCCCCGTCCCTAGGCTAAGTCCCATTTGAGACTAACAACTACACTAAATCTACACTAAGGGAACTATAAAACTAACGATTTTATAATTATATACAAAAAATTCACAACTAGGCACAGTTGTGAGGAGTAGGCCTGCAGAGGCAAGGAGACATTCCAGCACAATCCCTGATTGAGGTGCAGCTTCTGGAACATACTTGAACACATTGTTTTGTTCAGTTTCAGGTCAGTTTCTAAACACCTCAGCATAACTCCACCTGCTCTGTTAGGACTTTATTGTGACCTTTGGTTACTTACTGATATAGTGCATGTGCCATTCTGTTGATGTTTGATATTTACTTTGTATTTTACAGTGACCACCATGAATTTCTGACAGTTCCATTTCTATAGAACATATACATAAATATCATACTGACTTCTCTATCTGCTTTAAACTGTTTCCTCAAAATGCTCAGCAGTAGTCTATGAAATCATTCTTTCAGTTTTGGCACAGTTGATGCCCCATTAATACTCCTCAATTATTGTTTCTGGTAGGAAACAATATTTGGTCTCATGGTTTTCAGTATCACACATGTTGGCACTATTTTAGGTGATATTATTTTTTAATTGTGGTAATGCAATAGCTTCCTCAGAACTTGCCATCACCAGAACAGTTAAAATCCACTGCCAACAAGCAAGGTTGCTTATATTTAAGATAACATTTATACAAGTAAAAATAAGGCTTTAAAAAGGGCAATAATAATCCCCAGAGCATCTGCTCCATCAGAGTCTCTTCAAATATATCCACACAGAGGTTCCCCTACAAACAACCTTCCCTTAACTTTTCCCGTTTCTTTTATAGGCCCCTGAGGCATAAACCTCAATTTTTAAGAGTGCTAGTGAAGAACACAGTAAATATCTAATAGACAAGCAAGTACACATCTGAATGAAAAGAAGGTGTCAACATGTGAATATATTTGTTGCAGTAACCCCTGGATAGATTGTTAAATTAAGGTAGTCATTTTCTAATTTTAAACTTTCAAATAAAATAATTTATATGTTAGTGGTTTTTTTCAGTTTCAGAAGTCCACTGCTGAAAGTCTACTGTGTGAACAAACTTAGCTCTGCCATTTCTGTGTCTGAGCGCTTAACTTTGTAACCTTCCAGTTTTTTAACATACTATTTTTAATTTAATATGTTTTTATACTTGTAAATTCGAAATATCTGAAATTAGATGTTTTCCAAACTCTATTTTCAGCTATTTCTGGGAAACACATTTTCTATTAATTCGCTGGCCGTTCCTGAGTTGACAGCTGTTCAGATTTAAATGACAGTAGATTCCCCAGTCTCCAAAGCAAAACTCTTAGATTTCTTCAGAGTTTCCCTCCCTTCTACAGTTTGGGAGGGAATATAAGGAAATTTCTCAGGCACAATCTAGATTAATATCACAGGCACAAGGAAATACTATATATATCTTCCTAGCTATTTTTAACATTTGGAATTTCTTTTGAATTTAATATGAATATAATTTTTAGTTTGGAAATGTTTTACTTTATAAATTGTCTACATGTATAAAATGTATCAATTTATGATAAGATTGTGGAATATTCTATTTATATGTTTTATTTCAAGTGATTTCTTGATTCTCTTTTCCCTGAATTCTCCTTTTGTAGTGTTCATTCATCTCCAATACTTTTTCCATACATGCTTTTCTCCCTTCTCTGTTCCTCCTTTAGGATTACAACTAATAAAATAAAGGACAGTTACCTGTTCTGTAACTGGCATTCTTCAAGATGTGTTGCTCAGGTGTATTCCACAGTAGGTGTGCAAGCTCACCACATGCACCGGTGCCGGAAGATTTTCCCTTAGCAGTACCAATAGTGGAGGAGCCCCGCTGCGACCCCTGGAGTGGCGCCTCTATATCGCGCTATAAGGGAAGCCGCGCACTCCCCCCACCCTCAGTTCCTTCATGCTAGACAACTCCGACAGAGGGGAAGGAGGACGGGATGTGGAATACACCTGAGCAACACATCTCGAAGAACACCAGTTACGGAACAGGTAACTGTCCTTTCTTCTTCGAGTGATTGCTCATGTGTATTCCACAGTAGGTGACTCCAAGCTATACCTGATGGAGGCGGGTAGGAGTTTAAGGGTTACCGGGGCGGAGCACCGCCCTACCAAACCCGGCGTCATCCTGCGTTTGGGAGACGATCGCATAGTGCGATGAGAAGGTATGGACAGAGGCCTGAATAGGGACGTGAGCCACGTAGGCAGTGGATGAGGCCTGAGCTCTTGTCGAATGAGCCTTCATTATAGGAGGTGGGGGAACCCCTGCCAGGTCATAACAAGTGCGTATGCACGAGGTTATCCACCGGTCGCCCCCTCATGCGCTCGGCATAAGCAATGAAAAGCTGAGGGGATTTACGGAACGGCCTGGTTTGGTCTAAGTAAAAGGCCAGTGCTTTACCATAAGGGAATGCCCGATCTAGCCCTTTGAGGAACCAGGAGGTCATGTGGTGTGAAAACACCGAGTGGCCTTGCACCGGGAGGTGGAAAGTCGAAATGGCCGCCAGGTGCATCCTGACCGAGGAGGGAGTCAGCCCTTGGGTCCAAAGGGACAGGAGGTAATCAAGGATGAGCTGGATAGATGCGGAGGAGGGGGAAGAACCCCTCTCCCTCGCCCACCTGGAGAACCGATACCATTTGGCCAGGTAGGTTCGAAGTGTGGACAGTTTTCTGCTCTCGAGCAGGACTTGTCTAACATCCTCCAAACACCTCCCCTCCTCCTCATTCAGCCACGGAGCAGCCATGCTGTCAAGTGGAGCACGGCCAGGTTGGGATGGAGGAGACATCCGCCCTCCTGGGAGAGGAGGTCCGGTCGGAGCAGCAGCCTGCAACCACTAAAAGCCGCAGGAGGGTCCCGTACCAACGTTGACAGGCCCAATCTGGGGCTATGAGGATAATCTGAACCCCGTCTGCCTTTACCTTCTGTAGGACCCTGCCTATCGGGGGAAGGGCGGGAAGGCGTAGAACAGGCGTAGGCGATTCTGGACGGTGGCGAATAGATCTACCTGGGGAGTGCCCCACTGTAGGAAGAGCTGCCTGGCCACCTCCCTGTTTAGAGACCACTTGTGTTGTTGGGAGAAGAACCTGCTTAGGTGATCTGCGAGCGTATTGCGCCTGCCGGGCAGGTGAAAAGCCCTCAGAAGGATGTTGTTGGCTATACAGAACTCCCACAGGAGCTGGGCTTCCTGGCACAAGGCCATGGAACGCGTACCCCCTTGCCTGTTGATATAATACATCGCAGTCGTATTGTCCGTGAGGACCCTGACCACCTTCCCCCCTAGGTGCTGGCTGAAGGCTACGCATGCCAGGCGTACCGCCCTGAGCTCCCTGACATTTATGTGCTGATGCAATTCCGAAGGCAACCATCTGCCCTGGGTTTTGAAGCGCCCCACTTGGGCTCCCCATCCCAAGTCCAAGGTGTATGACACCAGATCTAGTGAGGGAGGGGGTTCCCGGAAGGGGATACCTTGAAGCATGTTGCTCGGGAGGGACCACCATTGCAGGTCAGCTACTACATTGGGTGGCAATGTGACAACCTTGTCCAGGTCGTCCCTGGCCTAGGAATACTGAGAGGCCAGTCAGAGTTGGAGGGGCCTCATCCTGAGCCTGGCATGTCGCACCACGGAGGTGCATGCTGCCATATGGCCTAGGATTTGAAGGCACACTCGTGTTGTCATCACCGGAAAGGCCGTGAGCGAGGTGATGAGACCTTTGAGTGTCTCAATCCTGTCCCGGGGGAGGGAGGCCGTGGCTTCCAGGGAGTCTAACAGCGCCCCATGAAGTGTATGTGCTGAACCGGGACTAACGTGGACTTTTCTTGTTCACCACTAGGCCTAGACTCGTGCAGGTATCTAGCAGGAATTCCATCTGCGCTTGCACCTGGGACCGTGACTTGCCATTGAGCAGTCAGTCATCCAGATAGGGGAAGATCTGCAGCCCATTCCTCCTGAGGTGGACTGCCACCACCGCCATGCATTTGGTAAAAACCCTGGGGGCCGTGGAAAGGCCAAAGGGAAGGACTGTAAACTGGTAATGGTCTGTCCCTACCAGGAAGCGGAGGAAGCGCCTGTGACCCTTGAAAATGTGGATATGGAAGTACACATCCTGGAGATTCAGGGATGCGAACCAATCCCCCGGGTCCAGGGACGGAATAATAGAGGCCAAGGACACCATACGGAATTTGCAGCGAATCAGAAACTGGTTGAGATTCTGTAGGTCGAGGATGGGCCTGAGAGCACCTTTCGCCTTTGGGATCGGGAAATACCGGGAGTAAAACCCTTTGCCCTGCAATTCCTGAGGTACCCTCTCCACCGCGCCTAGGTCGAGGAGGCGCGTCACCTCCTGATTTAGGAGGAGGGCATGTTCCGGGTCCCCAGGAATACCCCGGGGCGTAGGATGAGGTGGGGTTGCATCAAACTGCAGCCTGTACTCCTCCTGAGATGGTACTGAGGACCCACTGGTCCGACGTTATACGGGACCAATGTACTCTGAAGGCAGATAAATGGTTGCCAAAAACCAACTTTATTAACTGGGGGGTTTCCCTGGCAACAGGCCAGGTGGCCACTTGCAAAGAGTAAAAAACGCCTCTTTCCTTGCCTCTTGCCCTTCGAGGGTCCAGGGCGTGGGGCCGAACGGGACTGGCGCTGTGACCTGCGCCTCTGGTCCCTAGGCCTTTTCGGCGGGGGCTCGTATCTGCCTCTTACGGGGGGAGCCGAGGGCTGCGGCCTGGGTTTGTCCTTGGCTGGCGGAACATACAAGCCGAGAGTATGCAGGGTGGTGCAGGAGTCTTTCATCCCGTGCAGATACGTATCTGTTTGGTCCACAAATAATGCTTTGCCGTCAAACGGCAAGTCTTGCATCAGGGACTGGGATTCCAGACAGCCCCGACAGTGAAAGCCACAACGCCCGTCGCATAGGGATAGCTGAGGCCATCGAATGTGCTGTGTCAGCTGCATCCGAGGCTGCCCGGAGCGCTGCTTTCGCCGCTGCCGCACCCTCATCCACTAGAGCCCGGAATTCTTTCCTGTCCTTCTCTGGGAGGGATAGCTCGAATTTAGGCAGAGACCCCCACAAGTTAAAGTCATACTTGCTCAGGAGTGCCTGATGGTTTGCCACCCTGAGCTGGAAACTCACAGAGGAATAAACCTTTTTTCCAAAAGTATTCAGCCTCCTCGCATCCTTGTCCTTGGGGGTGGGCACGGGCTGGCCGTGTCTTTCATGGAGGTTAACCGATTCCACCACCAGTGAGTTCGGGGCAGGGTGAGTGTAGAGATACTCATGCCCCCTTGTTGGCACAAAGTATTTCCTCTCTGCCTTCTTAGAAATGGGCGGCAGAGAGGCCGGGATTTGCCATAGAGCGAACAAAATATTGGCTACCCCTTGGTGAAGCGGTAGAGCCACGCGGCCCTGTGCCGAGGAGGACAGGACATTAAACAAATTGTCCGCCGGTTCCTCCATCTCCTCCGCCTGGAGCTGGAGGTTGGTGGCTACACGCCGGAGAAACTCCTGATGAGCTTTGAAGTCCTCCTGAGAAGGAGGAGGCGGCGCTACTATGGACTCGTCCGGTGCCGACGAGACAACCGGTATCATGCCTAGGGCATCAGGCAGTGCCGGTAGGTTGCACTCCATGTCCGGGTCTGGGTGTGGTGCCGGTGATTCGGCACCCGATGACTGGTCTCGGTGCTGAGGCGGAGACGCCGAGGGCACTTGGGATGCCCCAGGCACGGAGCAGGGCCCTGGCGGTGCAGGTGCCTGGGGCCACGGTGCCCACTGGCACCACTGTCCTTGCCATGGTGCCCCTTGCCACTGCGCTGGCTGAGACCCAACCAGGGTTATATGTTCCTGAGGGACGGTGCGGCCTGGGGAAGGGCGGCTGGGAGCTGAGGCTGACGTGACCAAGGATCACACGGTGCCGTAGGAGCGACTCGATCTGTGCCATCCATGTCTGGTCTGACCCCGGGATTTAGACCTCGATGACGATGAGACAGATGTCGGAGGTGCTCTCCCTGGACTCCTGTCGGCGACTGCAGCTACAATGCATTGGTGCCGGTGACTGTCGGGATGCACTCCTAGCATGGCGCGTGCCATGGTAAGATCAGTGGTGCTGATGGCATCGCGACCTGCTATCACTGCAGCTGGACGAGGAGCGTCGACACTTTCTGTCCCGGCGCCTGCGGCCCCTGTGAGCCGAGGAAGACTCCGGCGACTCGCTCCGAGGTGACCCCGACAATGAAGTGGAAACGTGACGCAGGCTACGGGAAGGCCCCGTGGATTGAGCAGGGACCTCAACCTGCGACCTGGCTGGTGAGGGATCGTGGGTGCCCAGCGGCGGCTTTCCTCAGGACCGGGGCCCCAACTCGGGTGGCACGCTCGGTACCAGCATGACGAGGATGTCGCGCACTGCCTGAGCTGCCTCCGGTGTCGGCGGAATCCTCATCATTGAGGAGGCACACGCTGACGGGACTGGACTACTCCGCTCCACGTGAGTTGGAGGTCTGGGTCTGAGGGGGATCGCGGGCTGCCCAACTCAGGTCCGGCCTCACCCCTGTCCTTGTCCCGGCACCACTGGGTCGTGCCTTGCTTCTTGGCGGGGGAGCGGTGCCAACTGGTGGATGGGGTCTCGCTCTGTACCGAGGACGCAGTGCCTGGCGCCGGGTCGGGTCGGCGCACCGGTGCCGGAGCCAGAGCCAACTCCATAAGCAGAGTCCAGAGTCGAATCTCAGGCTCGCACTTAGTCCGGGGTTTGAAGGACTTACAAATTTTACAGAGCTCACTTATATGAGTCTCACCCAGACAGCGAAGACACTCAGAGTGTGGATCGCTTCTGGACATGGAATTGCAACAGGAGTCGCATGACTTGAAGCCTGGGGCTTGGGGCATGCCCCGAGCCAGGCTACTAACTGGAGAAACTAGTAACAGTCGAAGATCGTACTACTAAGGAAGACACTACAGCAAAGCTGGAGTATAAGTTCCGACTACCTTCACTGGCGGCAAGAAGGAACTGGGGGTGGGGGGAGTGCGCAGCGATATAGAGGCGCCACTCCAGGGGTCGCAGTGGGGCTCCCCCACTACGGGTACTGCTAAGGGAAAAACTTCTGGCACCGGTGCACATGGCAAGCACGCACACCTACTGTGGAATACACATGAGCAATCACTCGAAGAAGAAACAATAGTCTCACTTGGGCAGTTAAAAAGACTTCCAAATCAAAGAAGGCTCATTCCTGTACCAATAGCAAAAACCTATATTTTAATCCTGCCTTCAGTATTATGGTACTTCATTATAGCAGGCAGGTTCCTAAATCAACAGACTCTCTCAGCAGTACTCTATCTTTGTTATACAATATTTGTAAATTTAGAATACGGATTACATCTTATAAGAAAAAAGAATTTAAATGATGTAAATGTTTATCTTAAAATGTTTTAAACTGGATATAAATATTTCCAAATGTGCTTTTTAGGGTTCTATATGGTATACAATCTTTTTATTTTCTTATTATCCCTCATGCTGTTCAACTAGATTAGATTTGTTCTACATTATTTTCATATAGTCATATATTTTCTCAGAACTCTTTTTCTTTGTCATCTCTTTCCCCTTCCATGTTGTCCATCCCTATCCCCCGCGTCCCGTCCTCCCCTGCCCCCGACACCCAATATGATTTCAGCCAACTTCACTTTAAATACTGCTCTACTCTACCTCACTCACCATGGTGCTAGTTATATTAATAGTGATTGCAAACAATATATGCTAGGAAAGGCCTGAAGATTGAGCAGGGGAAACTACATTACAGAGCTATGGCCAGGCCAGGGCCCCAGCTGCGGGCGGGGCTAGGGCCAGGGCCAGAGTCCTGGCCTGGAGCCAGGGCTGCAGGGGGGGTGGGGCCAGAGCAGAGCTGGCCACAGAGTGGAGCTGGGTGGCACTCCCTCCCCACTCCCCTGTAGGGGCTAGCCTGGGCCCCACTGAGCCCCCTGAATGTTCCTCTGTGTACCCCTAGGGTAGCACACCCCACGGTTTGGAGACCACTGTTTTATAAGAATACAGAAATACATTTATTTTAATATACAGTAACTCCTCACTTAAAGTCGTCCCCATTAAAGTTGTTTCATTGTTACGTTGCTGATCAGTTACGGAACATGCTCGTTTAAAGTTGTGCAATGCTCCCTTCTAACGTCATTTGGCAGCCGCCTGCTTTGTCCACTGCTTGCAGGAAGAGCAGCCTGTTGCAGCTAGCTGGTGGGGGCTTGGAACCAGGGTGGACCAGCAGCCCTCTATATTTGAGGTTTGAGCCTATGGAAACATACTCCCATGCATATGTCTATTTCTGCACACAGCTTGGAAAGTGTACCTTACAGGTATATTTTCAAAGCTGTAGAGGGGGACTTGTTTGAACAACTTTGATACGTTTTGTGAATTGTGCAGCTAAATCCCTGGTCACAACTCTGAAAGTTTACCCCAAATGTTTTTAATTTCATTTTTACATTTACATCAATCATTTTACCTTCTCTGCTTTTGTCAGAAATCAATGTTTCCTATTGCTATTCTTTCCAACCGAAAATATTTTTTTCTAGTTGAAATTTCAGACTAGTAAATAATATTGTTTCTTTGGACTGCAGCCTCCATTCGCACCCCTGAACTCCAGCAATGGGTAGGAACCACCTACCCACTTGGTTTACAGAGGGTTTTGGTTTTTTTAATAATTTAACTAGTTCAATATGGGTGGTGCTTTTTTTACGTAATTAGTTAAACCGTAGTTCGGATGCAGTTATATCAGTATAAATATGTCTTATACCAGTATAGCCTATTCCTGGAAATTTACTTTTAAAAGAAAAATATTAAAAATATAATAAAAACAGTATAACTGCATCCATGCTAGGGACTTGTAACACTTTAAATATACTAGTTTCAAATAAATATAGTTAAAGTGGTACAAAAACTGTGTAGACTCACCTTGAGAATAATACAACTAGATTGCATTAATGTAAAGAACTACAGTGAAAAGAAAACATGGGCATTTTAGGCTCAAATTTATTTTAATAACTATTTTTGTGTGAGAATTGCTCCTGTAGAATGGGAGCAACCAGCCTTCTGATATATATATATATTTTTTAATATAAGGCAGATGGCATGACCCAGTGAATAGGTCACTGGACATAGATTAAGGAGAAATTATTTTTATTTTTGGGTCTGTCACTATTCTGCCATGTGAATATGAGCAAGTGACTTCACCTGTCTTCAATCTCAGTTTCCCTAATTATAAAATGGGAATAAGAATACTTACCTTTGCTCAGAAAGCACTATGAGATCTACAGATGAAAAAGGCAAATTATCGTTACTATTAAGAAAATAGTACTTTCAAGGGAGTTGGTGATAATGGCTTCAGAGATGCTACCTCAGTGAAGCCAATTCCTACTTTAGGAAACAAATATAACTTACCTGAGCTAAGGAACTATGACGAATATAAAGAAACTACTCCCTCATCCAAGTACATAGGATCATAATCTCAGATCAACCAGATGAATTGGTGTTGGTCCTGCTTTGAGTAGGGGATTGGACTAGATTACCTCCTGAGGTCTCTTCCACCCCTAATATTCTATGATATCAACATATAGTAAAGGTTCACTAAGTGGCTGTTTCCCAATGTCTCTAATGATCAATTGTGGGAAAAATCTCAACCGGCACCAAGGTCTGAAGCACATAAAAAGAGAAGAAACTCAATGAAGGTATCACTGATAGCTGACATTGCTTAAGACAAATAAATAATGTGTTATTTACTGGCCTGAGGCCAGAAAGACATCTGGCTATTGATTTGCAACTTGTAGAGCGAGGTCTTTCATTAGGGGACTTTACTTTTATCTGGATTAATAAAAATAAAAACAAAACAAAATAAAGTCCTGTGCGAGGGGACCACCAGTTTGGGGCCTTCCAGAACTGGCTAAGGATATGTATGCCTACACATAAATACTATAGACTATTGCTATTTAATCTGTACACTGACTGTTTCTGCAGCAGGCATCCAAGAAAGACATTTCAATGGGGCTTTCAAATTTTCCTCTAACTAGTTCAACTATCTGTGTATGCCAGATTCCTTATCTTTCACATTATGAGGGAAGAAAAAAATATTTTCTGTTGATTATAGCCTTAAAATAGGTTTTGGCCATCTAAAGTACATTTTTTTAAAACTTCTCTGATGAACTTTCTCAGCTGAGCTCTGTGATCTATTTGGCTTCATACAGCAAGGGACTTGGTTGTCCTTTTACACAACCAACTCCTCAACCAGCCCAACAGTGCAAGAAACCACCTCCCCAATGTCAAAACATTCTTATTCCTTCAACATCTCTTAGTTACATGAGGTTTTCAGCAATATTTTATTAATGCTCCCTTTTAAGAAGGTACTGAAATCTTTGTAAGATTTTGCAAAACAGTATAACGTACTTGTATTGATTAAGGTAGTTCAGTACAATGAGTCAAATATTAAAACAAATATATGTGGAACTAATGGATTATTAGAATTTTATATTACATAGCACAGTGACTAATGCACATCACAATTTCCATTGACTACGCAGCACTGTAACTTTCACACTTTCAGACAAGATTAAAAAACAATTCCCAAAAAAAGAATAATGCTGCCATTAACTGCCAACTTCATTAAGAATCTTTAATAATAATTTGCAGTAAAATAAATTTAAAAGAGAACAGTGCTAAATCCCTTATTGTCTCCACTGCAATATAAAAAATTACTAACGTAAATTTATGAGCCAATAAGTTGAAAAAAAAAAAAGTATGACTCCATTTAGCTGCAGGGTGAAAACATTATCAGTAAAAGTAATAATGCAGAAAAGCCACGACTCTGACTCAGTTCTTTTACAAGAAGAGAGATTTCACCTACACTCTGACAAGTTGTACATAGCATTTCCACATGGATATTAAATGAAACTGAAAGACGGTGCCCGAATCCTCATTACTGAGGAGTCCAAACAGAATACACCTTACCTGCGTTATCCCAGTGGGAGGAATCTTGTATGACTGCAGCTTCTGCTTCAGTAGCTCAGGATCACTGTGGCGGAATGGGCACCCTGACGGGGAATAAAAATCAAGCACACAAACAAGGCTATTTACCCAAGAGTTAGCACAATAATACACTCGGGAGACTGACTAAGCTGTTCTTAATTGTCTAACAGCTTATTAATAAAGAAGTTAATTGCCCATGTGTGCAATTGTTATACTCTTTTTAAAAAAGATTACTTCACTGTATGGTTATCAGGGCATTACAGGCTCAAGAGTTACATAATGCACTACAACATAAGCAGGCCAAGATTCACATTCATTGAGTGGAAAACAGTTTTAATTAGGTTCCTTATTAACAGACACAAACAGTCACAAAACAGCTATCACACTGTTACATTTAAAATAATCTCAAATACAAAAAGTAACATTAGGCTGTGATGAACACACACAACAGATAGGAAAACTAACGTAGAAGGGGACTTGATCCTTAAAAGGGACAATAGTATTTATTCCATAGTGAAAATATCTTCAAGAATCCCATCACTGAAAACTAACAAAAGCAATTCTTGTTGCACACAAAGTCAAATGAGTGACTTATTACTAGTAAATACAGGTTGTGTGTAAAGCATCTAAGGGTGTGTCTACACTACAGCAGGGAACTAGCTTTACAGCTTGGGTAGACAGACTTATGCTAGTGGGGATCGTGCTAGTGCACTAAAATAGTTGTGTGGACATTGCAGCACTGGGAGAGACTCGGGCTAGCCACTCAAACTCAGACCCAGGGGATAGGGTAGGCTAGCGCTTGGGTGGCTAGCCCAAGCCTCTGCCACTGCAGCAACATATCCACAGTGTTATTTTAGCACGCCAGCAGGAGCCCCACTAACACAATCTGTCTAACCAGGCTGAGAGGCTCACTTCCATCTGCAGTGTAGACATATTCTAAGAGACCGAAGAGCACAAGTCGTATTGAATTAATGGCTTTAATTCCTTAGGAACTTTTGAAAGTGTCTCCCGTAATGCAGTGCACTGCGCGCACGCACACACACATAGGATGTCAAACAGCAGCTCAGTTGGATGAATAGTCCAAGACACCACTTATCTGCCATAGTCTTTTTCAAAATAAGTTAGGATCAAGGGTGGATAAAAGTCTACTCTAGGAACAGAAGGTCCCCCAGAAAATTTCATGCAGGGAGAAGAGTAACATTTATGAAACAATGAAAAGGAGAGTTTTATATATCATTCTATACCCAGGACTGGGTTAGATTTAGATAAATATGTAAAGTCGAGATGTTAAATTTCTTAATTAATCTTAGTTCATTAAACAGACTGACCATGAGATTCAAAGATGAACACTATTGCTGAAGTATTAGCCTATTAAAAACTAAATGGATGCAATATTACTGGAGTATGTTAGTCAACTTGGAAGTAGAGCTGTAAGAAACTTCAGTGCCTGTCTTCTAAGACACTTACAAAGCAAATTGGAAAGTGGGAAAAAGATTAGTGAAGAGCTTAGTAGAGAGCATATTGAACTACAGCTGAATGAATTTCTCTTGCCTGACCTAATAAGTCAAATCACCAGAAGAGTAAGAGCACTAGCTTGTCAGCAATGATTGGCATAAACTACTAACTACTAACTCCTGCCAGTAATACAACCATCCAATCAGTTCTCTTCCAGAGCTTCTGGGTTCCATGCACTGTGAACATGTCAGTTACAAATACTCACCATGATAATCCCCTTGACTTGGTGGATTGGACAGGATAATCTTCATGCAGCTGAATGGTGTATAATCTGTCCTCTTGCCTTCTTTTCCATAGTTATGGCGGATGCTGTAGGCATACCCTTTGTCAAACTGAATGGTAAAAATATTTAAAAGCAGATTATTTGCATGTGAACTGCATGTTGTATCAGTGATTCCAGCTACTCTACAGGACGAAATATTGGACTATGAAAATATAGCTGCCAAAACCATTCAAATGGAAAGAGAGAGAGAGATTAAACTGCATCATGATCTTAAAAAGTAAAGATTTTATTTAAATTGGAGTAATGGTATTTCACAAAGATGAAGACTTCAAACCTTTGAACACTCCGATAGATGGCTGCATAGCTGGTCCATGGGCCTCTGAGGCGACGGCTACACTGCAATTAAGTACCCACAGCTGGCCTATGTCAGCTAACTTGGGCTCGGGCTGTAAAATTGTGGTACAGATGTTTGGGCTTGGGCTGGTGCCCAGATTCTGGGACTCTACCCACTTGGAGGGTTCCAGAGCTCAGGTTCCAGCCCAAGCTCAAACATCTACACTGCAATTTTACAGCCCTGCAGCCTCAGCCCAAGTCAGCTGACCCAGGCCAGCCGTGGGTGTTTAATCGCTGTGTAGACATACCCTGAGTAAGACCATGCAGCTTTAATCACTGCCTTGTTAAAGGCTGCGAGGCTCTAGCACTTGGAACTTTGATCAGTCCAGCTGTTTGAAGTCTCTGAGTAGTTAAACACTCAGCGGTGGTGAGCGGAGGTAAGCAGGGAAGACTTGGTATAGAAGTCATTTAGTGGGTGAACTCAAGATCTGCAAACAGAGGCAGCTAGGAGAGGAGTTTCGGAGAGAGTTAGAGGGAGAGTATGAAAGGGTTTCATTCCAGATTCAGCACTACATGTGATATCAAGATGTCCAGCAGATGTGCCATATTCTCTTTCCTGCCTGAAGACAGAAGAGATTTGCTACGCATGAAGTGCAAATTGGTGGCCGTGTTAGAAGAAAATATTCTTGAATTGAAGAGGTAAAGTGAGATGTTACTAAGAATCAGAAAAGCTGAGGAGTTCCTAGACAATTAGATTCTGGAAACACCAGTACCTTGATTCAAGGAAGCATGGAGCAGGCCACAAAGGAATTGGAGAGGGAGAAAGTCAGAGAGAAGGCCTGGCAGTTTGTAACCACTAGAGACAAGATGTCATGCATTCTACATGGTTGGAGATAGAGGAGGATAAGCAGATTGTAGCCACCAGAAAGAAGAGAAACAGAAGGAATTCCACAAAGCTGGAAATTTCAAATCGATACCAAATCCTCAATATGGAAGCTACGGAAGACATGTCTAAAGATTCAGCAGGCCCAAGGGAATGGTGAGATGTATGGGACACATGTGGATGGCACCTTGGCCCAAACTGTAAACAAACAAAAACAGAAGAAAGATGATCCTTATGGGAGATTCAATACTCAGAACATCCAAAGAACATTTCTACAAGGAACAGATAGACAATAAGAGACCATGCTACCTTTCTGGAGCCAAGACACAAGATATCACTCTAAAACAAGACAGGCTTCTGAAGTCTATGGGCCAGGATCATCCACTGGTGATGGTTCATATCAGCACTAATGACACTTCATTGTGGGATATCTCACAGATAATAGATGACTTCAGGGAACTCAGAAGCATGCTGAAGAAGAAGAATGCCCAAGCAATCCATTCTGAGATCCTTCTTGTCCCATGAGCAAAAGAAGGCAGAAGATTCTGGAAGGGAATCATTGGTTAGATAAGTTGTGTAGAATGGAGGGTTTTGGTTTTGTGGAATATCAGTCCACCTTCCATGAGGAGAGGAGGCTATATCATTTGGATGGCCTCCACCTCAGTAGGAGGACTAATCTCCTTAGGAACAGGCTGCCTAGAGTAGTCAGGAGGAGGTTAAACTAATAACAAAAGGGAAGGTAAAAAGAGGGAAGATGTGAGCACTCAGCACAAAAATCGAGATGTTGAGAACAAAATTAATCAAGAAACCAACGGATATAAAGAAAAGAAATTCCTGGATTGCCTATACACTAATGCTAGTAACATGGATAACAAACAAGATGGACTGGAATTGCTCATTGCAAAAATTTGATCTAGCTGGTATTACTGAAACCTGGTATGTTAAAATAAATGATTACAGCCTATTTAGGAAGGATCAAGAGGACAAAAGGAGAGAGGAAGTGGCATTACCTGTTTCCTAGACACTGATAATGCAGAAGTTAATGACCTTGAATGCTTATGGATCAATGTCCTAACAGATAAAGCATAAGAATAGGGTATTCATTGATGTCTGCTACAGCCCACCAAATCACACTAGAGAACAGGATGACTGGTTTCTTACACATCAATATATAATGCGTAGGGAAAAAACCCTGCATATCAATTTGAGTGGCATATGCTGGAAGCCTCAGGCTTCCATTATTAAAACATCCTTGGAATTTCTAAACATTATAGATGAGAATTTCCTAACTCAAAAAGTCTTGCAGCCAACATGGGTGAATTCTATATTAGACTTTGTCCTAACAGCTAAAGAGGAAGTGATCACGGAAATAAAAGTTAACGGTAGCGTAGGTACAAGTCTTCATGACATGATCACGTTTACAATGTGCAAGCAGAATAAAGTCCAAACCAGTAACATACATGCTTGGTGCTTTAATTGGGCCAATTTCACAAAGCTGAAAACAATTATGAGTCAAATCAACTGGAAGGAAGAATTTAATCAGAAAAATGTGAATGACAAGAATTCCTCACTAGATGTCCCAAAAAAAAGACAAAAATCACACAATTAAGGAAGAATGCTCTGCTAGTTTAAAAGCCAATCTGGTTTCGAGGGGAAGTGAAGGCTTCTGTAAAAATAAAAATAGAAAAACTAATATATAGCAAATGGAAGAAAGGTGAGGCTGATGGTAATGAATACTAATCAGAAGTTAGGAATTGTAGAAAATTAATAAGAGAAACCAAGAGACACAAGGAAAAATCTATGGCCAGCAGAGTTAAGGACAATGAGAAGGAAGTTTTTAAATACATTAGGAACAAAAAGAATGCTGACATAGAATTGGTCCAATTGCTAGATAGATATGGTAGAATTGTAACAACAAAGCAGAAAAGGCAGAAGTGTTCTATAAATATATCTGTTCTGTATCTAGGGAAAAGCAAACAATGTGATCTCGTCAAATGGTGATGAGAACATTATTTCCATTCCACTATCATCTTTGGAATATGTTAAACAGAAGCTACTAAAGTTAGACATTTTTAAAATCAGCAGGTCCAGATAATTTGCATCCAAGAGTTTTAAAAGAGCTGGATCATTAATTTGATTTTCAATAAATTGTGGCGCACTGGAGGAATTCCAGAAGACAGGGGAAAAGCTAAAGTTGTGCTAATTTTTAAAAATGGGTCAATGGAATGAGCTGGGTAATTATAGGCTTGTCAGCCTGACGTGAATCCCAGACATGATAATGGAGCAGCAGATAAGAGACTCGATTAATAAAGAACTAAAGGAGGGTAATGTAATTAATGCCAGTCAACATAGGGTGATGGAAAATAGATCTGGTCAAACTAACGTGAAATCTGTTTTTGATGAGATTGCAAGTTTGTTTGATAAACGTGATAGTGTTGATACTTAGACTTATGTAAGGCATTTGACTTGGTACCACATGACATTTTGATTAAAAAACTAGAATGATATACAATTAATGTGGCACACATTAAATGGATTAAAAACTGGATAAATGAAAAATCCCAAAAGAAGAGTGTAAAGAGGGAATCATCACTGAATGGATGTTTCCAGTAAAGTCCCCCATGGACTGGTTCTTGGTCTACACTATGTAACATCCTTATCTTGACCTGGAAGAAATCATAAAATCATCACTGATAAAGTTTGCAGATGACACAAAATTGGAGGAGTGGTAAGGAAGGTTATTGATTCAGAGCATTCACGATCGCTTGGCAAGCTGGATGCAAGCAAACAATATGCATTAGAGTATGGCTAAATGTAAATGTGTACGCCTGGAAACAAAGAATGTAGCAAGACTTACTGGATGGGGGACTCTATTCTGGGAAGCAGACTCTGAAAAAAGTTTTGGAAGTTGTGGTGAATAATTAGCTGACCATGACTTCCCAGTGCAACATCCTGGCCAAAAGAGCTAATGTGAACCTGGGATGCATGAACAGAGGAATCTCAAATGTATTTGGCACTGGTGAGACCACAGGTGGAATACTGTGTCCAGTTCTGGTGTCTACAATTCCAGAAAGATGTTGATAAATCAGAGACGGTTCAGAGAAGAGCCATGAGAATGGTTAAAGGATTAGAAAAAATGCCTTATAGTGATAGACTCAAGGAACTCAATCAATGTAAGCTTAACAAAGAGAAGGTTAAGGGATAACTTGATTACAGTCTACAGGTACCTAAATGGGGAATAAATATTTAATTATGGGCTCTTCAATATTGCAGACAAAGGTATAATGTGATCCAATGACTGGAAGTTGAAGTTACACATATTCAGATCGGAAACAAGGCATAATATTTTATTGGTGATAATAATTAATCATTAGTAATTTTCTAAAAGATCTCTCTAGACATTATTTTGGGGAAATTCTACATGGTACAAAGGAGGTCAGACTAGATGGTCCGTTAGATCTTTGGAATCTATGGGAATGGAGCAGATAGGGTCATTTGAATCATTAGTTTTCATACATTCTACAACAGTGGCCCATAGTGAAATATTTAAAGAAAGATTATTCTCATCAGGATTACACAAAGTAGCTCACACATTCCTTAACAACAGTGCACTATTATTTCAGAGAATTTAAGGTAAAGAAGCTTGGTAAAATATATTGAATGCCAACATATCAGAGTACCAT
This sequence comes from Mauremys reevesii, assembly GCF_016161935.1. Classification (NCBI taxonomy): domain Eukaryota; kingdom Metazoa; phylum Chordata; order Testudines; family Geoemydidae; genus Mauremys; species Mauremys reevesii. The sequence goes on from NC_052625.1 coordinate 161,789,480, forward strand.
TTTCCTGAGGTCTGCAGTTTTTGACATTTAACTTGTTAGTCAGGGTGAGCACTTTACTTTCAAGTTCACAAACTTGGTTGCTCTCCCAAGAGATATAGCTTTTACTCATGCTCCTATTTTTTTTTCTTGTAGCTGACTTCTCTAAAGTTTATGTTGATGTTCTAAACTGAGGAGCTGAATTTTAGCAAATTCTGCCTGAGTATCAATACACAGAACATAATGTTTCAGTTCATTGGGAGAGTGACTAAAGAATAATAATGGAAGATACATATATGAAAAGTAACTTAGAAAAAGTAACTGCAATATAGCCTTTTGTCTATACTGTAGATCACATAAATGTGCAAACTACAGATATTGCTGTGCTGTAACATAAACAGCAGTACTTAAGAACAAGTTCAAATTTTAATTTTAGAGACAGCAGTACATTTCACATGGGAAATGAAAAACTTTTCAATTCTTCCCCTAGTGGAAACTAGCACCATGTAAAAGAACAGCTGTACTCTCGTTAAAGTTTAAAGTGTTGTAATTAACTCTATATAAAACTTTGTCTCTGGATTAGGTTTAATTAGCAATTGCATCGATTTCTGTCTGCTTGTCACAAACCACTGAAAAGGCTTTTGTGGCAGTTATTTTTTGTTGTTGTTCCTTTCTACATAAGAACGGCCATACTGGGTCAGACCAATGGTCCATCTAGCTCAGTATCCTCTCTTCCTACAGTGGCCAATGCCAGGTGCCCCAGAAGGAATGAACAGAACAGGTAATCATCAAGTGATTCATCCCCTGTCGCTCATTCCCAGCTTCTGGCAAACAGAGGCTAGGGACACCATCCCTACCCATCCTGATGGCTAATAGCACTTGATAGACCTATCCTCCATTAATTTATCTAGTTCTTTTCTGAACCCTGTTACAGTCTTGGTTTTCAAAACATCCTCTGGCAAGGAGTTCCACAGGTTGACTGTGTGTTGTGTGAAAAAAATACTTCCTTTTGTTTGTTTTAAACCTGCTGCCTATTAATTTCATTTGGTGACCCCTAGTTCTCGTGTTATGAGGAGAAGTAAATAACACTTCCTTATTTACTTTCTCCACGCCAGTCATGATACTTTAAGATAATGGAATGCAAGAATCTAGAAAAAAAATCACAAATCTACAATTGGTAACTGTCACAGTTACAATTTTCAATCATTTCCTGCAAGTCAAAATTTATACTTTTTGGACTATATATCCTATTGGCAATTCAGAATATTTTACTGGCAATTCATGCTATTCATACTTGAACTGCTGCAAAATGTCCAGAACATCATGATGAAAAAGCATGTGTCCCAATGATTATCCTCATTCCATCAAATTTCTGTGATGTCTATTATATCAATCTCCCCATTTAATATCGGGCACTCTAGTTCCCCATCTTATTATTTAGACTTCTAGCATTTGTATATAAACACTTGAAAAAAAATTCACTTTTTAGCTCTCTGCCATTACATGATGTAATTGAATGGGACTCTTTCATTTGAAAATTTCTCATCAGATCCTACCCGTATTTTATCTTCCCTCCTCTCCTCCTTACAAGGATATAGAGAATCTCCATTAAAAGATCCTACCCTATGGGGTGTCTCTGTCTGAATCACCTCCGCACCTGCTGGCTTTCCCCCAGCTCACTACTCAACCTCTGGCTCTGCCACAGGCCCTGCCCCCACTCCACCTCTTCCCATCCCCTCCCCTGAGTTTGCACGTCACAAAACAACTGATTGGGAGGTGGGAGAGGGAGGCGCTGATCGGCAGGGCTGCCGGTGGGTGGGAGGCGCTGGGAGTGGGGGGAAACTGATGGGGGGGCTGCTGACATATTACTGTGGCTCTTTGGCAATGTACATTGGTAAATTCTGGCTCCTTCTCTGACTCAGGTTGGCCACCCCTGCCCTAGTGGGTTGGGGCAGGCTGTTCAATAATCAGATTTGCTTGTGAGGCAATATATGTAATACATACATCTCAACTACTTAGATGATAGTGAAGCCAATTTACAATCCCATCAATGCCTGTGGGAGGAAGCTATATAATGGAGTCTTTCTCCCATGCAGAGATGGCTAACCCGGGTTCCCTAGGTAGTGGGGGAAGGTGTGTTCGAGGGGAAGGAATGTATTTTTCTCCCCTCACAAGTTTTAAAATATGAAATGTCACAAATGGTTTTTAAAATTTCAGGGATATATTTACAGATAACATTTATTTTCTTAGTAAAATCATTCACTAAGCATTGTCAACATGAAATCAGCAGAGAATACACAACATTATTTAAAAAATAACTATTCCTCTAATGCTGAAATACAATAATCTAGCTTTCCCGGATCAATCTATTCAATTCAATCTTCTGAAATACAAATTTTGCATAACACACAAATAATTATACAAAATAATTGTCAGTCTCTATTCATGAGATTAGATATGTTCCAGAGCCATGGCAGAAAGTCTCATAAATTTTGATGGAAGAAATGTCTTCCTATTTTACATAACAGTCTGCATAGTATGTCACCAGACTGCACGTTCTGATACAATAAGTTGTTCCTGTGAATTGTTGAGTATGAAATATAGCCTCCATTTCCTAGCTGGTATAGCTCTATTATGCAGGACAAGACAAACTGATATGTTTTTATGTCTATTAAACAGAAAAACAAAATGAAATAAAAAACCACTGTGGACTCTACTTTATTCTTTAAGATAATTTAGACTAAAGATATGCTAAATGATGAAATTCTAAACACACAGTTAATAAAATAATTTAAAGAGCAATTGCACATTTCACCATGTCTACTTTTTAATATTCTTGCAAATGATACCAATGAGATTATTGTGAAAGTACAATAAAGTATAAAAACAATCTTTTCTGTTTCAAAATTTTAGGCAATATAAAATAAGAAATGTAGGTCAAATTGATTTGTATTTTTAAACCTATATTTATCATTCTTTATCTGAAATTGGGGCTGTCTCTAAAAGCATTAATACATGCATTCAGTAGGGAAAAAAGGGTAAACCAATTTTTATTTATTTATTTTTAGCTAATGCTTGCACAGTCATGGTTGCTTTGCTACAAAACTATTCAAAACAGTACTCTGAATACCACTGAGTATGGCTTGGTCTACACTTAACAACTTACATCGATCGGTATAATTATGTCACTCAGGGTGTGGAAAATCGAAACCCAAGTGACATAGTTATGCAGACCTAAGTCCTGGTGTAGACTGTGCTATGTTGACAGGAGATCTTCTTCCACTGACATAGCCACCACCTCTTGGGGAAGTGGAGTACCTACGTTGAGCATCGGAGTAGGTAGCGTCTTCACTGAAGCACTACAGTGGTGCAGCTGCACTGCTGCAACATTTTAAGTGTAGACAAGCCCTAAGTGATATTCAGCTACTTCACATTCAGTTAACATGGAGACTTAGCATTCTTGCAGACAAGTCTTTCTATTACTTTTCTTAAAGATGTCATTGACTTAATAGCTCACTGCTGCTGTGATAGGCTAATAAACTAGCTAGCTCTTACACGCATGCAATCTTTCAACAATGAAAATAAAATGTAAGTCTGACTAATGGTGCAAGACTGAAATGGGAATTTGGGGAAATTAAGGCTCTGGAGTTAGTAGTCTGTTTTATACAAGCAACAAAACAAAATAAAAAACAGTACAATATGGACAGAGGAATATATGTTCACTGAAAATAAAACCGGATTAATTTTACATAGGGCCATATCTGAGCTAGCTTTACTGCTGTAAATCTGGAAGAACTCCATTGACTTTGATTTCCTTTAGTGGAGGACTTACATCAGAGTGACCAGAGATCAGAATCTGGCTCAAACAATATTCATGATTTTAGCCACTTAGGTTATTAAATATGGATTTTGGTGCTTAATGTTAGGCTCCCAACTATGAAAATTGTGGTCTTTATATTTTATGGTATCCATTATAATTAAAAACAAACATCAAAATGTTAGGGCTTATTCTTCGGATATGCCAGAACTGCACTCATTACCCAACTGCTCTTCCCCCCTGAACCTGAGAGCTGCCAAGTGCTGAAGTAGCCTACAATGTAAGTCAGAGTAACTTCTGTGATTCATCTTGCACCAACAGGTAATGGCTCCCAAGTGCCAAAACTGAAATTGGAACATATATTTTTCACATTTAATAATAAAAAGGCTGAGAATTTTGCTCTCTCTCTCACACACACACACACACACAAAATCTGTAGAAAAAAAAATCTCCATACTTCTACACTGAGACCAAGCATGAAAAATTTCAGTTCCAAAGAAATTTACGTGAGAAAGTTAAGAGCAACTGATAAGAGAAAGTATGTTTAGTATGAAAGTCTCATTTTTACCAGAACTACAGTCTGTTGCTGTGATCCATTTAATATTAATTTGACAATACTATAATATCTGAATCACGTGATGGTCTCAAAGGTCTTTTGCTGGTTATTTTTTATTCAGGACAACTATACCAAAGGTAAAGTTGCATCCAAACCATAAACAAAAATAATGAAAATAGATATAATTTCATATTTTGGTATTTAATTTTAATCTGGGTTTAAGAAAGCAGATCAAAGATTACAACGGATTGCACAGAAGTTACCCTTGTTTTTAAATGAACTAGATTTTAACATTCTCTGTATAAATGTAATGAAAGAATAATACAGACTCTTAGGTCATTTTGTCAAAATATAAAATTGTAAACGGTTAAAAATTAGTAGTTTAAGCACATTTGGTGGCAATATCGAGCTAGCTTACATAACCTTAGGGTGCACCAATGAGCTGATTAGTAATTTAAGGCCTGAGAAAAGAAAAGTTTCAGAGGGGAATACACAGAGGCATGATTGAGTTTAATATGCATCTACATTAGCTACAGGGCATAATTAAAACTACATCACTCCTTTAAATCTACATAATTATGTCCCAAAGACATTCTCATTAGTATCCTTTACTTTGCAGCTAAATCAGAAAAGGCCTCAGAGTCTACAAGGTCAGGAAGTATTTTTTTCTAAATTTAAAAAAATATATCCTTACAAGTAAAATGGTTCCAAAATTAAAGTGTGAGGTTTTCGGGTTTTTTTAAAACTCTGGAACTAAATATATCTTAATTCTTGTGACAAGAAGAAAAAAAGTAAAACAAAATCCTAACGTATCAAGAAGAAACAATACTCATCAAAATTACAGATTACCCCCAAAAAGGTATTAAAAAACCCAGCAGCACTATTCACAGACCAAATGAAAATAGCTAATTTTGGAGACACCAATTAACTAATAATCCATTAGTATATATTATAAAGACTGTGCTATCGATTCAACGTGAAGATTTTTTTCCACCTGCCAAATATTGCATACGCAAATTTAATAGGATGGCTGAGTTATCTAGTTCAGTTCAACAAGATTACATATCATACTAATAAATTAATGGCTTGCTCTAATTTAAAAATATATTTGAATACAGATAACCTACATTAAGTGTATAACTTAATGGAAACATTTCAGAAATAATTACATATATTCTGGGTGGGCAGAGATGTCGAAATAAATTGACATTGAAATACAGGAATTGCCAGAGCAGATTAGAGTTCCATCTACTTTGGTTTCTGACAGAGGCCAGTTCCAGATGCTTCAGATGAAGATGCAAGAAACTCTGAAGTAGGAAATCATTAAATAACCTACCCACTGAGGAAGCTTATTTTCAGTCAGAGATTAGTTTAAGTTCTGAAGTATGAGGTTTTATATCCCTTTCATACTTTCTAAAAAATACTATTTATTATAACTGCAGACGTTGTCATTATATGCTCACCTGCTTTCCCATACAACTGATAAACATTATACAGTACAATCAAAGCAAGAGTTTAAAGTGTACATGCTGCATCAATACTGTGTAAAACCATTTGGTCAGTGGATGTAAAATACAAAGGAACAAACTTATGAAATGACTTCAATCCCTCCTTCCTCACAAAATTAATTCAAAAATTTTCCAATGAAATTTTCCTATAAGAATCTCTTAACTAAAGACCTCCTCAAATTCCTTGGTCTTTTTGCCTCCAGCAACAACAAAGGACAGGCCATTCCCACCAAGCACTACATAGAGCTCTGCAGTTACATTTGCTCCTTCTTACCTCCCAATAGCAACAAAAGCCAGGACGGACGGACGGACACACACACACACAGTATCAACTGCTCTGCAGCCTCTGCATCATCATCATAATTAGGATTGCAACAATGCTCATACATACAATATAGAAGCAAAATAGTTTCAGTGATGGGAGGAAATATGTGGTGTTAATTCCATATTTATTGTTAAATAAAAGCTCCATTTAAACCACTGCTCAATGCAACTGACCTCTTGACCCATCCCACAGTATCTAATCTCACATTCCTAAATAAGGTCACGAATGGTGGCCTCCAATTCCAACTACATACTGCTAATATCCTGGACTTCTTCCAGTGAGTTTCAGATCAGGACATAGAACAGTGATGATGCTGGTGACACTGCCAGACCTCCTCCGAACCATGGACCGGGGACATACTTCCATATTCCATACTTCCATATTCATTGCTGTGCCTCTATGCAGTCAATCCTGGAATCCTGTCATCCTTCCTCTGTGACAAAGCAGCAGTTAGCAGGATTATGCATAGTTGTCTTCAATCATACCTCTCAGAACACACCCACACGGTAGTGATGGGCACTATGAGTTTTCTCCTTCAGAGCTTTCACCTCCACAGTCCCACAAGGATCTAATTCTCCCTATCCTGTTCAATACCTAAATGAAGTCACTAGGGGACATCAAGCAATGCGGACTTAAGTGCCAGCAACATGAAGATGGCACCTATGGCAAGCATCACAAACTCAGCTCTTCTGAGTTATGGCTGAGATCAGGAACTGGAAGAAGCCAAATTCTGGAAAACGTAACTAGAGCCTGCTGGGCCAGTGTGTAGTGTGACACGAACGTATGGACGGACAACCAGGTCGTGGCCCGACAGTACTCTTAGATTGGCACCTGCACTAGGAAGGCTGCTGCTGACGCCTGCACCCTAGTCGAATGACCCATCACGATTGCCGGCAGGGGCACTTTTGCCAGCTCATAGCAGTAGCGTATGCGGGCAGTGATCCAGGACGAGATGCTCTGGGCTGACACTGGGCAACTTTTCATCCTGTCAGCAATAGCAATGAACAACTGCGTTGACTTACTGAACAGCTTTGTTCTATCAACATAGAGGGGAGCACCCATCTGATGTCCAGGGTATGCAGCCTGCACTCCTCTTCTGTCACATCAGACTTTGGACAAAGGACTGGTAAGTAAATGTCTTGTCCAGTGTGGAACTGGGAGATGACCTTGGTCAGAAAGTCCAGGTGTGACCAGGTCCCTATAGAAGACTGTATAGGGCAGTTCCGATGTGGGCGGCCTGATCTCGGACACCCTGCGAGCCAAAGTTATAGTGACCAAGAAGGCAACCTTCCAGGAGAGAAGCAGAAGGGAACGGGAAGCCAAAGGTTCGAAGTGGGGACCCAGGTGTCTGGACAGCACAAGATGCAGGTCCCAAGGGGGGACTGGGTCTTGGACATGCGAGTAAAGATGCTCCAAACCCTTCAGGAAATGTTCCGTTATGGGATGGGCAAAGACCGACCGGCCTAGCAGTGGAGGATGGAACGCCAAGATGGCTGCCTGGTGTACCTTGATCCAAGATAGCGACAGACCCTGGTGCTTAAGGTGCAGCAAATAGTCCAGTATGTCCTGCAGTGGGGCCTCATTCACACAAACATGTTGGTTCATGGCTCAGCACATGAACTGCTTCCACTTTGCCACATATATAGCGATTTTCTAGGGGACGGTTTTCTGTTGCCCAGCAGGACTTGCTAGACACCAGCGGAACACCCCCATTTGTCTGCCCTCAGCCAAGCAGCAGCCAAGCCGTCAAGTGCAGCGACTCCAGGTTCGGGTGCAGCAGGTTGCCGTGGTTCTGTGACAGCAGATCCAGCTGAAGGGGCAGCTGCAGCAGGGTGGCTGTCGAGTGACTCAGCAGCATGCCAAACCACTGTTGCCGAAGCCATGATGGAGCTATGAGGATGATCATTGCTTTGTCTTGCTTTACCTTGAGCAGGACTCTGTGGATTGGCAGCACCAATGGGAAGGCGTACATCAGCGCTCCCAACCATGGAATTAGTAAGGAGTCCAACAGGGAGCCCTTGTCCCTGCCCTGCAGGGAATAGAACAAGTGGCATTTCCTGTTCTGTCTGGACATGAACAGGTCCACCTGGGGAGTGCTCCACCTGTGAAAGATCAGGCCTACCACATCCAGATGGAGCGACCATTCGTGGCGAGACGAGAAGGTCCTGCTGGGGGGATCTGACAGGATGTTCTGGGCTCCGGGAAGGTGGGCGGCCACCACACAAATGGCATATCGCACACGAACGTCCCAGAGGCTGAGCACTTCCTGACAAAGAGCCAAGGACCTGTCTCCACCCTACCTGTTGATGTAGTACATCACGGCTGTATTGTCCATCAGGACCTGCACCACCCTGCCCTTCAGGTGGGGAAAGAATGCCTGGCAGGCCAGGTGAACCGCTTTGATCTCCCTGACATTGATATGAATGGCTAGATCGCTGTTAAGCCAATGGCCCTGGGTGTTGAGCTCGCCCAGATGGGCTCCCTAGTCCAGGTCCAACGCATCCGAAATCAGGGTAAGCAATGGAGACGGGGTCAAGAAGGGAACCTCCTGCAGCACCGACTCTGTATCCAGCCACAAGTCCAAGGACACCATGACCACTCGGTCCAGTGCATGCCTGCTGGGGATACAGACTGAAGCCAGTCATGCCTGCAGAGGTCGTAGATGAACATGGGCATGGTTGACCACATGCGTGCACGTGTCCATGTGTCCCATCAGTCGCAGGCACACATGGACTGTGGTAAGCAGATGGCTCTTCACGTGGGCAATCAAGTACGACACGGCCTGGAAGCATGCTTCCGGAAGGAAGGCCCTGGCTCACTTGGAGTCAAGAACTGCTCCGATAAACTCCATGTGTTGGACTGGCATTAACGTTGACTTTTCTGTGTTTATGAACAGGCCCAGATCATTACAAATGGATCGCACCAGGTGGAGACTCCATAGGACCTGCCCCAGAGACCTGCCCTTGATGAACTAGTTGCCGAGATACAGGAAGATCTGGACCCCACAACATTTGAGGTAAGCTGCTACCAGTGCCACACATTTTGTGAAAACCCTGGAGGCCGAGGACAGGCCAAAGGGTAACATCATGAAATGGAAGTGACACCCAGCCACTATGAAATGCAGGAAGCGCCTGTGGACTGGGAATATGGAGATATGAAAGTAAGCGTCCTTTAAGTCAAGAGTGATGTACCAATCCCCCGGATCCAGGGAAGGGTGATGGAGGCCAGGAAGACCATGTGGAACTTCAACTTTCTGAGAGACTTGTTGAGGCCCCCTTTGGCCTTCAGGATTAGGAAGCAGCGAGAGTAGAATCCTCTTCCTTCTATGTCCTGATGAAACTCGTCCACAGCCCCCAAGCCCAGCAGTTTCTCTACCTCCTGAACGAGGAGTTACTCATGAGAAGGGTCCCTGAAGAGGGATGGGAAAATGGGGGGATGGGAAGGAGGGGCAGCCATGAACTGCAGGGTATAGCCCAAGCCAGGACGCAATGGTCCAATGTAACCCGCGACCAGGCCAAGCAGTAGGGGAAAAGGCGGTTGAAGAAAGGGCATGTAGGATCCGGTCTACTGACTGGGGTGCAGCTCTCGGGCACAACCTCAAAATGGTCGCTTCTGGCCTCCTGTTTGGCTGCCCCAGGCTGGGCTGGCAAGCGGAAGGAAGAAGGGCAACGATGACTAAAACTAGTGTCCCTTCTCCTTGTAGGTCCTGGACGAGGCTGCCAGGGTCTTGGCAGAGGCGGTGGTCTGTAGGGCTTCCTGGCTGACTGTGGCATGTGCATGACCAATGAGCAAAGGATAGTCCTGCTGGCCTTCAACCCGTGAAGCCTGGCATTCATTTGATCCAAGAACAGACCAACTCCATCAAAGGGGAGGTCCTGGATTGAGGCCTGCATCTCCTGGGAGAGGCCTGCAGTCTGGATCCAGGAATTATGTCGCAAGACCACCGCCGATGAGACCACCCTTGCCGCCGAATCTACAGTGTCCAATGCCATTTGCTGACACCGTGCCCTCCTCCACCAGAGTGCCAAACTCTTTGGGCCAAATCCTGAGGGAGGGATTCCTGGAACGTTTTGAGAGTGTCCAAGACATTAAAATTGTACCAACCCAGCAGGGCCTGATGATTCACCACCCAAAATTGCAGGCTGGCAGTAGAATAAATCTTTCTCCCAAATAAATCAAGTTTCTTACCATCCTTGTTTTTGGGAGTCAAGGAGGTGGGCTTGATGCTCCCTAAAGTCATCTGACGGGCTAGCTCTGGAAGGTCCTGCCTTTGCCTCGTCTGGGAGCGATGAGGAAAACTGGACTGCCAGTGGGGATGCTGGTGTCTCAACCACCATCAGAGAAAGAGGCTTCCTCCACCCGACCTGAGAATGGGCTTCCAGAACCGGGTCCAGTGCCAGTGGGTCCACCACCCGATGTTCCGTCATGGCCACCGAGGAGTGCTGTGAAGGAGGCATCATCACAACTGGTACACCCCGCACGCTCCAATAAGGCCACTGCACTGGCCACTGGCCAGGCTGCCATTGCGGTGCTGCAGACGAGGAAGTGGGCTCTGGTGCCCAGTCATGCCAGTGAGACTGTGGCGAAGGGCTGAACTGGCCTTCTATATTGGAGGACCCCCCTTCCGGTGACCAGGGAGGAGCCATCAACACCTGAGTTTGTTTGCTGGTTGTGGCTACCGGTGACGATTGCCAAGGTGCAACTGAACAGTAATGGTAGCGTGAAGGGCAGTACTGGTATGTTCCCATCGTGCCAGTGATCAGGACCGACGCCTAGAGGACGACCGTCGAGAAAGCGAGTGGTGCCAGGAATAGTATGTGTTGGCCCCATGCCTGAGAGTAGCACTGTGGGGATCTGAAAGCTCATTTGGGCGACCAGTGACATGACTGGGATCTACCCCAGGATACCCAATGTGGCAGCGAAGAGCGACGTCTTCTGTCCGGCGATCGGCGTTGTTCTCTGTCCCCTAGGGGGTCTTAATGGTGGGCTTTCCCTCTTGGGGAGCCTTAGCCGAGTCCTTCAGCATTGGAGAAGTTGGAGACCTGTGCTCTCTCTGCACCCCGGGAGCCTGGGATGACAAAGGTGCAGGCAGGACTATGGGTCCCATACCACTTCCAAAAGTTGGTGGTGGACCTTTAAGGGGGCTGGGCGCCCAGCCGGGGAGGCATGATCGCATGGCTCTGGAGCAATCTGGTGGGCTGACCCAGGTCCCTTCATAGATGACCCTTGGGCCTTCTTGCTCGGTGCCAGGGAGCACTTCCTGCCCTTCTTCTTCAGCATTGGCAATGATGAATGGTACCAGGAGGAGTCAGGTGCCAGCAGTGCGCTGCGCATGGAGGCCGAGGCACTTGGCGCGATCTGCCCAGATGGCTTGGGAGCCAGGCAGAGGGCAGACTCCATCAGGAGAGCCCTGAGGCAGATGTCCCACTGCTTCTGGGCCGAAAGTTTTTTCAAATCCAGCATCACTTCTTAATGTGTGACTCCCCCAGGCACTTAAGGCAGCTGCTGTGGGGGTCACTCATAGGCACAGGCCTGCTACAGTCCAAGACCGGAGCATGCCCCGCCGGGACCCTAACTACTAACTAATTCACACATAAGACTAGCAAAGTGAACTATATACAATGGCCTTAAGGCATGAAGCGCAAAATGGTAGACAACCGCTAGCTCTTGCTAAGCAAGGGAGGCTCTCCGACTGACCATCACAGGTGGTAAAAAGGAACTGAGAAGGCAACTGATATACCGTGGCATAAGCACGGCACTCCAGAGGGCACCACAGCCAGCCCTACGGGTACAGCGAAGGCAAAAATCTCCGACGGCTGCGCACGTGGGCATGCGCACACCTAGAATGGAATCAACATGAGCAAGCACGCAAAGAACAACCACAAATGTTGATGGTAAAAGGTCCCAAAAGGAGACTGTGATTAATGTGCATAAGCCTTGTCAAGTAGTGTCAGGCTAAGTACTGTTAGGGCTCAAACTTCCGGAAGTTGTAAGAAGCGAGTACAGTAAAATCCTGCAAGCATAAGCATAATCTATCTAGAAAGCTTTATAGACTAAAAAGGAAACTCTGTCAAGGTAGATACAGACTTGTGGTTACTATGCTCTGCAACCAAATACCTCTTTAAGCTGAATCGAGCATTTTTGAGTCTAGCAAATTGACCACAACTAGTCACATACAGAAGAGATGAGTTGGGCACAGGTGCACAGTTCATAAGTTCAAAACAACTACAAATGCCACCCTGGAATATTTGGCCACCTTGATTGGTTGACTTGTTTTGAAGCACGGCCAGCAAATATCGTATAAATAAGATGCAGAGGCGCAAGTGTGTGTGTGTGTTGTTGACCTAAAAGAGATTGCTCTTTGTCAGGCTCACATACACCCCCTGAACCAAAGGGACTTGCGCTTCACTGACTATCTGTGCCTGGCCAGTGCAGGAAATGGTCAACTGAAAGGTAACGTATCTTTGAACGAAAGCAGGGTGAGGTATGAATTAAAACGGTCTGGCTCAAGCTGGTTAATCTTAAGTCTGTATTAATACTATAAGTTTAATCAATATATAGTAACTGCATATGTTTTGTGCCTTGCTGGAAACAGGTACAGTGTTGGTAAGAGTGAGTAGTTTATAAATCACAGTAGTTTTGCAAGCCACTGTGCCTGTCTTCAGTATAAGTTACCATCAAGTTATCATAAAAGTCAATAAAAGTTTATAAATTGATTAGATAAAGTTATAAATAGGTTAAGGCTACTAAAATTAAAATCATTAGGCACATTGTCATTAGGCACATTCTGTCTGTGTTGCCTTTATAGTCATAAGTAATTAAAAACCTTTCTTAAGAAATAATTAGTTGTTAGTTTCTCTTTTGCGGACACTACTCAACCTCATTACGTCTATGTTGGGTGGTGGGAAGTAGCGAACACCCAGAGCCCCACTAAGGCCCTAATAGGAGCCCCCCTAGGGCTCTGATGTGTTCCTCCACCTTCCATTACTCTCCACAGAGACAAATACTGAATTAGTCTAAACAAAAAGGCCTATTGATATAATTCAAGAATTATGTTAAGGTCATGAAACAAGAAAAGTGTGGAACCAGAAGTTCATGAAAATTGGTGTGTCAGAAGTTAAACTTAATTCATAGATAATATGAGGGGATGGGCTAGTCCACCAACCACTTCCCTTTTTTGGTCATTAAAAGGACACTTTTTGGGAAAAGGTTGGCAGACTGAAATACAAAGGAAGGAAATAAGCGATCTTCACCGTCATGTGGCCACCCCCACCATCTTCTGGGACCCTAGACTGTCTTGTCCTAATCCCAAGAAATGCCCTAATCAGACCATGCCAGAGAGAAGGATCCAGACAAAACAGCAACCTCCACCGCCTCCAGCTGCATCCCAACCACCACTTGGGATGTGAGACTATCACACATGCATACATATACACACACACACACACACACACACACACACACACACTAGTGCACTTTTTTCCTTCGCTATCCAATTTCTTGTCTTTTCTATTCCTCTCCATTTTCATTCTGTCTAATAAGAGTATGGCTTAGGTGGTCAAGACGGCATGTTTTGACACACTTAAATTTAAGACTATGACCAGAAAGAGGGAGGTAAACGCAATGCCCTAAACAGTCAGACACCGATATAAGGCATGTCTCGAAGCAGCTGATAAATCCATAGGCTGTGCCTGTGTTTTTCCACAAGCGATGTTGCAAGTGAAAGTCAGCACTAGAAACAGAAGCTTCATTTTCTATCTCTGCTATTCTTTTCAGTCCCCTATTGTGTGTGTTCGCCTTGTTTTGTCTTCAAGGAAACGGGCTCAGACTTCAACAACAGCAACAATGACAGACTCAGCCCATCTCAACTTCTTTTTCCCCGCAAAAGGCAGTTACCATCTTTAATACCATCTACAACACTGTCAAACAGGAGGTTTTCCTTCTAAAAACGCTTTACAGCTAAAGGGAAAGGGAAAATGTTGTTGAAGTGAAAGCCTTATTCAATACTTTATCTTTCAAATCCTTAACTATTTTCCTTTTGTTTTGTATCTTTAATAAAAGATATTTTAAGGTGCTTTTGCCATGGCTGTAAGCAGGCTGAGGTCTCTATATATCAAATCCCAAATCCTGTTTAACGGTTTAATGTTGGACAGTTTCAAGGTCACACCTCTTACTCTTTGAGCCCATTTATTCCAACTAAATTAAAGGTGCACTGGTGTTATTGCTCCATTAAAAATTATTTACAATAGTATTCAACAAAAGTAGGGCTTAATCTAGGTTCAATGGTAGTTCTGTGAATAGAGGACTTGAGGGATCAGACTCTTAAGCAACAGTACTTTCTCACAAATAAATCATTTTTATTATTAAGAAATGGCATCTTGTTACTGAAGTGTCTTCAAATGCTATTTTCCTTTGTGGGGTATGGAAGTAACATTTCAAAATAATTTTTCAGTTTTCTTGTGCTCAGATAGTTAAGTGTAGCCATACAACACATGATATTGCTTGTGATCAGCATGTCAATTTTCTCAATACAAAATGGAAATGATTCACATAAAAAGACTTAAAATTCACATACTGTGCCTTACTGCAACTATGTTTGAACTGATAATTTCAAAGTAATGAGAATGGAATACAGATAGTAATTAGTTCTACAGAAGCTAATTTATATAGTCAGTGATGGAAGAAAAATATAAAAGCACTCATTTCATTCTAATGATGGGTTTAACCCAAAATATAATTTAATCAAAAACTTGACTAGCTAGTTCCCTTGATAATTTATGCAAGCAAGGACAATCTGTTCAAGTCTAATGTTTATATATTAATTTTCATAATGTGCTATCATGAATAATTATTCTCGTTTACACACATTTCATGGGGATAAGACTAACCACTGAATTATATGCAGCATTTTAATTATACATTTAAAAATTCAGAAGGAAGACTGAACAAACATTTTCTTGAAGTCCTATCATAGCCTTCACAGAAATGTCTGACAGGCCTTCTAATTTAGTAATTTACTTCCAGTAGAACAATAGAAACATACAATTCAAAGCCAAAGATCAGACTTGAATTTCCAGACAAGCATTTTAAGTTACATTCATAACCATTCTTCTAAGCTTACAAATAAAATGACATATTTTGGCAAGGAAACACAATAGGCTTTGGACAGATTTGTACGTTATAATTTTAAAAATAAGTGACCAACTAATGGTTCATTCAGATTTATCAACTACAAACAGTTCCACAAATAAATGGACACCATTAGTCATTTTAGCTTTCTACTGCTTAAAATGTACAAGGTTAAATAAAAACAGAGAATCTTGCAGAAAAATCAAAAGTCAAGTTTCAAAACAATGTACAGGAAAACAAAAGACCAAAAAAAAAAAAATTCAATCAAGTAACAAGGTAGAATAGTTTTCAATGGTTGTTTTTGAAACTCTCATTCCAACTATGTACATGAAATCATCCATGTGATAGTTTGAGTATGCATCAGAACAACAATCACAAGACAGTAATTACTAAGAGTCTATTGTGATTTTCATTCCATAAAAGTTTCTTCTTACTCTATAAGGGCCGCCCAAAAAAACCTTAGTTTGTGAGTAATTCTAATCCATATGAATATAATATACTCTTTTATTGCACATAATCCTGTTTCTCTCTAATGACTGACCCTGGCAAAGATACAGCCTCCACTTTTGAAAGTTCTTCTTTAGCTTAAAGTATAGAGGGCTGTGGTTTTAGTTCTGAATTTTCAGCATTCAATCTTCATTGGCAACTATGTTGTCTCCATGTATATGCAACCACAGTTCATTACAAAATAGAACGCCAGATGGGACTTGAACATCTGTGGACCACAGATGTTTGGAACAAGATTGTCTAATGGAGGAGTATGTAATACACTGGCTTAGTAAGTGATTGTGTTGTCTTCTAATAGCTGGTCCCAAGTGACTGACTACCTAACCAACACACCTACACCAGATTCGCAACATCACTACCATTGCAGTTGTAGGACTCTTGACCAGTCATTGTCAAATAAGCGATATTATATAATAGTTTTCTGATGTAAATTCAAAAGTAGTTTTTATTTGTATCCTTACTAAATAGTTCTGTCATTTTCACTTAAAAGGAAGAATATAAACTAGAAATAAAGGAAGGAAAAGAGTAACAAACCTTGTATTTACATCACACAGATGTAAGCAGTAACGAATTAGGTTACCAACTTTCATCACCAAAAATCAAGGGGAATTTTCATCTGTCCTCAGTGAGATTATAACAAAATTTCCAATTTATCTTTGATGGTTATATTTTATAGCCAAAATTTGCAATGATTTAAGAGAAAGATACAGGTACACACAAGCCTTTTTTAATGTCCTGGGTACCGGGTGTTTTTAAAAAAATTTTTTTCCTCCTTCTCTCAACTGCAACTGAAGCTCCTGCATGGTCTACAGGTAATATTATTGTGTTGTTATATTACACAAGATTGAAGATTACCTAGTGAGTAGAATCAGTTGTGCTAAATTGACTATTCTAGCTGCCAATGTACAGAAATATTCTCCTGTACATTCACTTTCTTCCCATCTGTATTTCTGTAGCCAAGTTTAATTTTCTGGGAAATATCTTAAAGTACAGCAAGGAATAACCAATCCTTAGTTTATGCATTTATCAAACTGGAATGGGTTTGCCAAATCAAGGGCTTGTCTACATGGAGAGGGGTTGGGTGGGGGGGATTAGTCAATAGTAATGCATTAGTGAGGATTGAAAATGCTTCCGCACATATGATGCAAACCCTTAAAGCACACTAGCTCCCTATTCGGTGTGAATTCTGAAGACCTCTTTCAAAGTCTACTAAGTTTGATGCAGATTGAATTAGGGCAGTCTAATTTTGTGTGTATGCAATGCTGCCACACAGTACTCTGGCAGTCCTCCAACTGCTATCCCACACAGCTTTACAGGCATCCATGACTCATCTGTCTGTTTACCTGTGTCCTCTCCCCCAGATGTCCCCTCCCGCTTTGCTCCTAAATTCGAATATATCAGCATTAGAGTGCTATTACTCCAGAAACCATACATCATGTCTCAAGCAGCCACTTGGAGTCATGGCCAGATCTTTTATCTTCTCGCCATCTAGAGAGAAGCAATGGTGCAGATAGCTCCTGTGACCAACTACTGCAATAAGAAACTGTTTATGGAAATCTCAAAGCAGAAGGGTCACAACTGGGATGGGTGAGAAGGGTCACAACTGAGATTTTAATGGTGCTGTATAGAGAGCAAACAGCTAAGGAAAATGTGCAGCAACCTAAATAGCAGTTCTGAAATCCACATATGTCCACAATGCATCTGTGAGTCACAGATTAGATGGATTCAGTGGGAAGTGGGATGATGCCAGCAGAGTAGAATGTGAGGTCATACAATTACAATACGAAACTCCTTGTTTTGGATTTTTCTAAAAAAACTGTAGGTGAAGTCATATGTGTGGATTTTGAATCGGAAATGTGCTGTGAGAGCTGACTGTTCTGGCGAGCATTCCTTCTGTTAATAAAACAAAGACTGGATCTTATTTATTGTAGATTATATAATGGCTGCCTCATCTGTTTAGTGCTATGCTATCACTGCACTTTCAGGAGGACATCTGATGATAAAATTGCACCTGAATTTTGCATTTTCTGAAAGATCTAGTGTAAAATTAAAACAGAGACTAGATTGCTGCGAATGAAATGAGATTGCCTTATATTGTTTCTCAAAGCTCTTGTATTACCTGAATATGCGCTCTTCTACAATATGTTTCAATATTTTTTGTAATGGCATAGGTCCCCTTATGATACAGAAAAAGGTAACCCAGTAAGACTAATCCAGAAGTGATCTCCCATCCTGTACAATAATGTTCAGTTGCCTTTTCCTATATACAAATATGATTAATTATGCAAAATTACTAAGGAAAATGAAGAGAAGGGAAAAAATGAAGAAGATGAGGAGTAGCTAATTTAAACACACCCACAGGGAGGGAAGACTTAAAAATTCCCTCACCCAAAAGTAGACTCTTCAAAGGGCAGGGTGAGGGATAATGGAGATATAAATAAAATGCGCAAATCTATGTCTAATCAAACTGAATACAGATACTCTCACCCTCAGAGATGCTTCAGTAAGTTTTTTCCTCAGACTGGACACCTACCAGGCCTGGGCACAATTCTTTCCCCTGGTACAGCTCTTGTTCCAGCTCAGGTGGTAGCTAGGGGATTCTTCATGACAGCTCCTCTCTCCTCTTTGTTCTGTTTCACCCACTCTTTTGCATAAGGCGGGAATTCTTTTTCCCTCTCTGGGTTTCCACCCCCTCCTTCTCAATGGAAAGACACCAGGTTAAAGATGGATTCCAGTCCAGGTGACATGACCACATGTCATTGCAAGACTTCATTGCCCACTTGCCAGCACACAGGTATACAGGAAGACTTACAGGTAAAACACACCCATCTGCAGACAATTGTCCTGGTTAATGGGAGTCATCAAGATTACAAACCACCATTAATACCCCACAACTTTGCATAATTACAATAGGCCCTTAGAGTTATATTTCATATTTCTAGTTTCAGATACAAGAATGGTACATTTCTACAAATAGAATGATCACACTCAATAGATTATAAGCTTTGTAATGATACCTTACAAGTGACCTTTTGCATGAAGCATATTCCAGTTATATTATATTCACTCATTAGCATATTTTTATAAAATTATATAGACTGCAACGTCACAGCAGGGCAATACCAATACCCCTAAGTTTGAGACAGGCTAACAGCTAATACCTACTTCTGAATACCCAGAGTGACAAATCATCTGAAGACCGTGAGTTCCAAATAAAACAATATCTTAAACACTTCTGGACAAACATCACCATAGCCAAATTTACTGTTCTTTGGAATTACTCTGGCAAGTAACTTTTACCATCACAAAACTAATATCAACCACAGCACAAGGTGGTTAAATAAAAGCATTCAAAAAGCCCTAATTCCAAAAGTACAAGTGTTTCTTTATCAAAATCTGGCCATGATAAACCAGATGAGCCTGAGACAGAATTTGAACTGTATCTGTATATCGCACTATACTCTAACTTTATGTATTTTGTGTTTAAATTCAGCCCAAATTAGCCCAACACAATTCAGAACAATAAAACCGTAAGTGACTTAAATGAAAGAGACTATGCTCTGACTTTGCTAGAAATACCAATTCCAGATTTATATTTATTTTAAGAAAATAATTTAACAAATACATTCTAAGCTAAAAAATATTTTGAAAGGATATTTTTAAAGGTTTAAAACAAGAGTTTAATAAATGTTATCTCTTATACACAGGGTTGAGGGTTTTCCACTTAGGCAGACATGTAAATTCCAGTTACAATGAAACAAAACTGCATAAAACAAAACAGCTACCACGATTAATTTAAAAATTCACTTTCATAAAGGCATCATTTAGTTTGTAAATTAGATATAGTCACAGGAATTTGAGACACTTTAGTAGAGTGCAGAAACTCAAGAGGCGGACAAAGAAAAGCGTTAGATAGGCTTCACTCAGACATACACTATCCTCAAGCCTAGCAGAACTAAAGCTAATTAGACACTAACAAACACAAATGGTCTACACACATTCACAGTGCCAGCCATGTGTTATTACTGAAAAGGGAAACAATTAAAAGATCCATATGAATATTTTTTCAGTTCTGTTCTAGTTCTAATAAATTGCCCATCAACGTATTATACCTGCATGTTTTTTGAGGAATATATAGACATATGGTCATACTGAAGAGATCTCCTCCTCCAATGCTGGTATCAATGTCTCAATCTTTTCATCCTCCTACTTTTTTCTTAGCACCTTCCTCCAAACAGAGAAATTCTGCATCTCTGTCCTGGTTCACCAATCCACCCCAAATCCATGTTCAAGTTCCCCCTTCATTATCTCCCCTTCCTTGAAGTCAACAAAAAGTGAACCAAAACATACACACACAAATTTATCGAGTTACTCCTTCCTTTGGATTTCCAGTGTATTTCATCTTCTCCAGATAACTGCTTACAGCCCTTTAAATATCTGATCACTACTAACTTTTTAGTGAAACAAACAAAAGAGGCAGTCTTCTGCCATTTCCACATTTTCTGTTATTGTCTTCTCCACCCCACCCCACTCCCGTCATTGACTAATGGGGCCGACCCTGCCTTTACTCTACTTCTTGCTTCTAATGTACTTTTTCTTTGTAGCCAACTTCAGCTATTACTAGGGAGTGATTTTCTTTTTGTTATGATCTCATGGGAGATGAGACAGGTGCATTAATTCTTATCATAATAGATATTGGGGAGATATCTCAGGGAGGGGAGGGGGAATTTGTATTTTTTCCCTAGCATTTTTAATCAGACTCTCTTTGGAATTATAGTCATTTTTTAAATTAACAAAACAAATGTAAATAACCCTTGAGGTAAAAAGGTGGCACTAAATTTCCATTTTGCAGTCTTTTACTTAATGAAAAGGAGGGGGTGGAAATGGGTCATCTATTGACAAATGTGATGGCTGAGTCTACTGTGATTTCTTACAGACCTTTGGAAATAGTAAGAAAACCCTCTTTCTTCAAGGTCACCTACACAGTTTCCCTTGACAACCATGGCACACAGCGCAGTATGACTTGATAAGGAGGCAGTTACTACTCCAAATTCAGTTTCTGCACCTTTGCTATCTCTGAGAAATTAGCTCCCTTGCTACATAGGCAATGGAATTTTGTTTTGAGCCTTTTGACAGAAAACCAAGGTGTACTGTTATACATTTGAACGTAGAAATAGAGTGGAATTAATGGAAATATGTAGATGAAGTGGGGGAAAAAGCTGAATTAGGCCTCAATCCTGGAACAGCCTCCATGTAGGTGGACCTCTGCACCCAAATAGATTTCTATTAATTTCAGCAGGACTCCAGGCAGGTGGTGCTGGAGTCTGACTGAACAAAGGTTGCAGGTTCTGGATTTTAGAGTACAAGCAATTCAGTAGTAGTGAAAACTCTATGTCAAAAACAAAGTTCTGCTATGGCCAGGGAAATTGCTTCATTTTAGTGTTACTTTGCAAGCTTCATGTTTGGAAAAATAAGTGGTGCCGTGAAGAAAGGGCCTGAACAGATTCTGGGCCTAGTGTTTAATCATTCCTGGATTGCGGAAACAAGCAACAGACTTGTAGATCTCATAAAAGATTATTCCTTTCACCCCCTATTCCCACAAAGATAATCATAGATTGGTAGATCAGATTACAGAAAGAAGATTGGTAGATCATACTGTAGAAGAAAGATCTGCTGAAGTTAATTTCTCAGGAAATGTATTGGGTAATCCACATATTTTAGATAACCAGAAGGGAGGATCAAAATTATATTAAAAAAAATAATTAAAATGAACACAAAAGTGTGTTTCTCTCATCTGGATTTCCCAGGAAATCCCCAATTCCTGATATTGACTGTGAAGGAGTGAGTTTTCAGCCTTTGAGCTCACAATGTAACACCAAAATGAAGCTACTCCCCTGACCAAAGCAAGCTGCAAGGACCCAAAGTTCTTTTGCTTTTCTCCCCTCTGCTCCAGGGAATGCCACAGAAGCCAAAATCTTTCCTGCAGCTCTTCTAGCCTTATAGAGGAATCAGCTGAGCCCTTCCCAGCTGAGTCTAATAATACCCTCTACCAGGGCCAAATACCTGCTTCTAAAAAGGGTCTTTGCCTACAAGCAAAGCTAGCTGGTTCTAGGCCCCCTAGCTCTTAAAGGGGCAGACACTGTTACACACATCTGCACCCTAAAACCTTGCCCAGCCCCATAGCAAGTTCTACTGTCTATACCCTTCACCGTGGCACAGTCTTTTCCTTTTTAAGGCAGTCACCTCCACTTCCAGAGTCCCCTACTTCTCATCCTTCTCTGCCATGCACTTGCTCTGTAGAAGGATTTCAATATGAAACTTTATCGCTTCCTCCTCGGGTATCAACTGCTTCTGCTCAAAAATTGCCTTCCCACAGACCAGCTCTTGTTTCCTCTGTATAACATGAGCCAAAACCACCTTGTTACAAGAACTACAGATTGCACACTTACTAGATCTATCAAAGGTTCAAAGTAGAAAACGACTGAAGTTCATAGTAGGAAAGTTCTGATGCTTAAATCTGAATTAATCACTAAAGATTGCATCACTTTTTTTTTATACACTTGCAAAGCTTTGCTTTGTTAATCATATTTATTTTATGATTATGTTGATTCAGAAGAATTATTGTTTTCATATAAAACTACTAGGGAATGTCTGTTTGAAAGTTCTGAAGGTGAATCATCTGCAAAATTTACTGACTCCACATTTCCTACATTCTTATTTTCTAGATTGTTTGAATTTTTTATATTTATTCATAGCAGAGTCCCAAATAAATAGGTTTCTTATAAAAAATGACCTGATATAATAGATTGTTTTACGTTCCTTAAATCCCAAATTTCTCTTGGGCACTTGAATACTTATGGCAGATTTTTTTAAAATAAATTTAAGAATTTTCTATTTATACTATCATATTTATTTCTTAGAACCCACTTCTTTTAGTTATAATTAAATTAATAATAAAAAAATCTTTCAATTAGACTCAAGCAAATGAAAGAAGGTAAAAGCAGATGCACATATTTCAAAATAACCAACTGTATATATATGCATAAGAATACCCAAAAAACTATTTTGAGAACCTTATTCTTTAAGGATTCTTCGGACAATGTTAAACTGTAGATTAAATATACTGTGCTTTTAACACAATGCTAAAAAAAATGCCATGCTTTTCTACAATATAAAAGTATTTGGTCTTCCTCAATCATGTGCACAGCTGGAGATATCATAAAACCTCTTCTGTACAATTTACTTGGTAAATGTTCCATGTACTAGAAATGATGTTTCCTTCATAAAAAAAAAGAATTGAGCTTTTTTCATACTATAGTACAGTGAACAGCGTGAGCAGAAATAATATATTTTCTAATTAGAACTTATGTGGCAAAGGGAAAGAGGAATCTTGGACAACAGAGTTAAAGCCACTGTGATAGGTTGTATATTAAAAATTATCTATCTATATCAAAATCTTGATTCCAGACTATTTGCTAAAGGAATAAACATTGTATAATGCCCCAAAGAAATGGATTTAATTTTCAATCGTTTCTTTGTTCTTTGATATCTCATCTTCCTTCAAGTCTCTGCTGCTGTCATTCAGAGAGTGATCATATAGCTAAATCTGAAAACAATGAAAGCATAGTAATAACTATTTCCACTACAAAGTATGTTGTCTAACTGAAAACAAAAATCCTCATTTTAAATCGTTCTATATATTTTCCTCTTATTTCATTACATGGTCAGCATCCATACTTCCCTTTAATTCCTTACTTCCTGAACTATTTTATAAACAGAGCAGATATTTAATTCTCACTTTTCTTTTAAAAACAAGGACCTGACAAAGTTATTCATCAAGACTCAAACATCAAATAACAAGAACAAAATATGCGAGAATCTATTTGAGTGAGCATTTTTATTCGGAATAAGGTTTATATATAAACAGTATGTTAAAAGAACATTAGATTGCAAAATCAACCACTCAAAAGGTAGGAAATGCCATAATTAAAGTTACCTATGCAACCTTAATTCGGCTTCCTGGTGAATATGCATTATGCTAAAGTATTTAATAACATGATCATATACTATTGTTTTCCACAGGACTCTTGCCTCATTCAGTACACAGGGCAGACAGTGCTCACTGAATGTGTAGTTATTCAATATTTCTTTTTATCCCCGTCATTCCAAGTATGGCCCCATGCATTATTTACCACACACCATCCAAACTCTGCTCTGAATACAGAATTATTAATTTCCTCATGGACTTCGCTATGGTGCTGTCATCATAGAATCTTTAAAATTTATTTTTCACAACCCTGTGAGAAGAGATACTATTATTATCCCCATTTTACACATGGAGAACTGAGACACAGAGATTAAGGCCAAACATGTTAAAAGTGGGTACCCAATTAGAGATGCCTAGAGTCAGATTTTTCAGGGTATTTAGCATTATATAGAACTTTATAGGTGAAGAGCATGACTCCTAGTGATTTCAGTTGCAGCTGTGAATGCTCAGCACCTCTACAAATCAGACCCCTTGTGTCTCATGTTGTGTATCTGGAAAATGAGGACTCCAGTGAAAACAGTGGCTCCACCTGACTTGCCCAGCATCATACAGGAACTATGTGCCACAGGAAGAGATCAAATCAATTTCGACAGGGCTGCATTCAACATTATCCACAAAACCATCCTTCTTGCAGTTCCCCGCCTCTTTTACCACGTCTTCCAACTTCTGCAACAAATGAGGCGCGAGTCTTCTAGACAACCTCATTAAACCCAAATTTAGTCCCTAGGCCCTGACCATCCTGTGCACTGAATATGGTGGGGATACTGTGGGGAAAAACTAGCATGTGATCAGTTAATTAAATGCATGCATCAAAATACATGTCCACAAAGGGACCAAATTAAGATTGCACAGGCAATCTCAATTCTGGCATTTTCTAACTTTTGAGCAGTTGACTTTCCAACATTAGTGTTCTTTTAACTTCGGTGTTTTAGGATGTAATTTCCTAAGTTTTTTAAAATTTGACACTGAAAAATCAAAAATTTCATACTGTTATTATTTCCCACATGGGTCATCAGCAGAGTTGCGATCTTTAGATCCACAGCACAGTCCTCTATTACTTGAGCTAACAGAATAACTGTAGCACTACAGGGGGATGGACGAAAGACACTTTACCAGTGAGTATCTCAGTTATTTGCTAGACAGAAAAGAAATGCTGAGACTGAGGAATCTTGGGTTTTAATCCAGTTTCCAAGGGGAGTGTGTTCTAGCGGTTACACACCTTTCTGCCTCTGCTCCCCCCAACTTCTCACTCTCCCCTTCTGCCCAACTTCTCTTGGCCCCCTCCCCAGCCTGGCTCCTGCTCGTAACCTCCTTTTCTCTGAGCTCCTACCCTTGTGTATCGAGTAAGGCAGCTTCTTTTTTCTCTTCCACAATGCCTGGGCATCTGTAGTCAGAGTATTTAGAATACAGGAAAGGTAGAGATAGTCTCCCTGCTCTTGTGTCCAATACACATTGGCCCCCTGTAGCTGGCAGAAACCATCAGAGAGAAAGGCATGCTCAGCCCCTATAGCCTTGGGTTGGAGCATGCTCAGTGCAGATGAAATCTTTGGAAAATTTTGCAACCAAACACTAACATGTCTCTTCTGACCATGGGCAAACAGATTTTTCAGAGGCTTAAACTTGCCCAAATTTGGGAGAATTTTCATAGGGATCGCAAAACACATCCCTGACACCAGGGTATCCCCTCAGCAAAGCATGGGATTCTACAGCTTCTCAACAAAATGGTTGTAAGATTCTTTATTTCATTTTTTCTTAAACATGGACAATTTTTTTCTGTCATCTATTTTTGGAAATGGCTTGAACATTTTAGATGTAACTTCCCAGAAAAAATTCAGCCAGAGACAAACACCTGAAATAAGAAATTTCAACGGGAATGGTGTAAGTTTTTGCAAAATTATAAGTACCGGTAACTGAAAACTGGGTCTTATAATGTAAAGTGTCCAATAACCTTAACTATAGGCATCACTATCTGCACCACCTATAATAAAACATAATACTCCATCATAAAGTAATTTATATGAGGTAGACTGAGTAAATTTTTAGTAAGAATATTGTTTACCTATATTTTCATATTAAATGTATGAGGATTCTTCTGGCTTTCTGAAATCATCAATATGATTTCAGGACTGGAAACAGTGTGGAGACAACATTCCTTATTTGACCCTTTCCTTGGTGAAAGGAAAGTTTATAAGTCCAAACTAACACCTCTAACAACTGACTCAAATGCGTCCCAGAGGGTTCCACTTTTCTGTCGCCACTCCTGTATGATATCTATATGAGGCCGCTGGAGATTATCACTAAGAATTATGGGACACCGTGATAACAATAGGCATATAAAACTTAGCTCTGTTTCCCTTTCATCATGTCTGGACAGTGAAAATTCCTTCTTTTCACAGTTCTTGGCATTCACAGCTGCAACTGAAATCACTAGGAGTCATGCTCTTCACCTATAAAGTTCTATATAATGCTAAATACCCTGAAAAATCTGACTCTAGGCATCTCTAATTGGGTACCCACTTTTAACATGTTTGGCCTTAATCTCTGTGTCTCAGTTCTCCATGTGTAAAATGGGGATAATAATAGTATCTCTTCTCACAGGGTTGTGAAAAATAAATTTTAAAGATTCTATGATGACAGCACCATAGCGAAGTCCATGAGGAATGGACCTAGCCATGACCTAGCTAAGACTCAGTCCAGAAAAGACACATGATGCTGGCAAGGGGGAAGTGACAAGAACTGGCAATGGTAGTGACTGCTTGCTTTATTTGTTTCATGATTTTGAGTATTTGGAGCCCCAATTGTTTTTGGATTCAGAGACAGCATTGGTGATACAGACCATATTTTCATTTGCAGTTAGCTAAGATGTTGTGGAATTTCCTTGATGATACTGGACTTGCTACAATCATCCAAGCCATTTCCATTTCCAGGTGGTCTATTAACAATGCGTTCTATCAAGGACCACTCTTAGAACTTTACTATGCTTGGAAATTTACCAATATAACTATTCCAAAATAGTTATTTTAGTATAAGCCACTAGGTGGATGCTTTTATTCTAGAATAATAGTGCCTTTTTGCAGTATAACAATCCACTTCCAAAGGGATTAGCTAAATCAGAAAACGAAAAACTTATTCCAGAATAAGAGTGTCCACACAGGCTAATACTAAAATAATTATTCAGGGATAGTTATTTGGTAAGTTTTCAAGAGTAGATGAGCCCTTAAAAAAGATCACATAGGACACCATCACCATCCTGCTTGTCACTCAGAGCCTGTAACTTGGGCACCATCTTCAATTCGTACTTCATCCTCAATCCTCACATCCAGACAATATCTAAATTTTTCAAATTCTTTCTGCATAACATCTCTAAGATATGGCCTCTCTTATTCATCCACACAGCTGAACTCTTTACCAGGCTTTCATCATCTCACATCTCAATTATTGCAATATCCTTTTCTCCAGCCTGGACAAATGCAATCTTGCTCCACTTGTATCCTTATAGACTCCCAGACTTTCAGAATCCTGATGAAAAGATCATTTTCCTAGCCCATCGCTTTGACAGGTGTCACCCGTCTTTTTGTATCTCTCCAGACAGAAGTGTCAATAGAGGTGGTTTTGGAACAAATTGATAAATTAAACAGTAATAAGTCACCATGACCAGATGACATTCATCCAAGTGTTCAGAAGGAACTCAAATATAAAATTGCAAAACTACTAACTGGGGTACATAGTGTATCATTTAAATCAGCTTCTGTACCAGATGACTGGAGGATATCTAATGTGATACCATTTTTTTAAAAAGGCTCTAGAGGTAATCCTGGCAATTACAGACTAGTAGGCCTAACTTCAGTAGCAGGAAAATTGGTTGAAACTATAGCAAAGAAGAGAATTATCAGACATATAGATTAACATAATTTCTGGGTAAGACTTTTGTAAAGGGAAATCATGCCTCACCAATCTATTAGAATTCTTTGAATGGGTCAATAAACATGTGGACAAGGGTGATCCAATGGATATAGTGTACTTGGACTTTCAGAAATCCTTTAACAGGGTCCCACACCAAAGGTTCTTAAGCAAAGTAGGCAGTCATAGGATAGGATGGAAGATCCTCCATGGATCAGTAACTGGTTAAAAGTTAGGAATAAAAGGTCAGTTTTTTCAGTGGAGAGAGATAAATAGCAGGATCCCACAACTCTGTACAGGGAACAGTGCTGTTCAAAATATTCATAAATGATCTGGAAAAAGGGGTAAACAGTGAGGTGACTAAATTTGCAGATGAAACAAGACTACTCAAGATAGTGAAGTCCAAACAAGACTATGAAGAGTTACAAGGGATCTCATAAAACCAGGTGAGTGGGCAACAAAATGGCAGATGAAATTCAATGTTGATAAATGCAAAGTAATGCACGTTGGAAAACATAATCCCAACTATACATATAAAATGATGGGGTCTAAATTAGCTGTTATCACTCAAGAAAGAGATCTTGGAGTCACTATGGATAGTTCTCTGAAAACATCCACTCAATGTGCAGCAGCAGTTTAAAAAAAAAGCTAACAGAATGTTGGGAATCATTAGGAAAAAGATAGATAATAAGACAGATAATATCATATTGCCTCTATATAAAGCCCTAGTACACCCACATCTTGAATACTGCATGCAGATGTGGTCGCCCCATCTCAAAAAAGATATATTGGAATTGGAAGAGGTTCAGAAAAGGGCAACAAAAATGACTAGGGGTATGGAAAAACTTCCAAATGAGGAGCAATTAATAAGATTGGGACTTTTCAGTGTGGAAAAGAGACAACTGGGGAGAATATGATAGAGGTCTATAAAATCATGATGAGTGTGGAGAAAGTAAATAAGGAAGTGACATTTACTCCTCATAATACAAGAACTAGGGGTCACCAAATGAAATTAATAAGCAGCAGTTTTAAAACAAACAAAAGGAAGTATTTCCTCACACAACGCACAGTCAACCTGTGGAACTCTTCACCAGAGGATGTTGTGAAGGGCAAGACTATAACAAGGTTCAAAAAAAGAACTAGATAAATTCATGGAGGATAGGTCCATCAATGGCTATTAGGCAGAATTGGCAGGGATGGTGTCCCTAGTTTCTTGTTTGCCAGAAGCTGGGAATTGGAGACAGGGGATGGATCACTTGATGATTACCTGTTCTGTTCATTCCCTCTGAAGCACCTGGCATTGGCCACTGTCAAAAGACAGGATACTGAGCTAGACAGACCTTTGGTCTGACCCAGTATAGCCGTTCTTATGTTCTTATGCAGTGCTGTAGCTAAGAGGGCAAATGTAATTCTTGGAAGTGTAAGCAGGGGAATATCCAGTAGGAATAGGGAGATGGTATTCCATATATAGCATTAGTAAGACCATTACTGAATACAATCTCCAGTTCTGTTGCCCACAATTCAAACAGGATGTAGAAAAATTGGAGAGGCTTCAGAAAAGAGCTACAGATTAAAGGTCTGGAATGATTAAAGGTCTGGAAAACATGCCTTATATTGAGATACTAAGCTAAGTCTATTTAGTTAATCCAAGAGAAAGCTGAGAGCTTGATCACAGTCTGGAAGTACCTACATGTGGAAAAGATTTGTTATAGTAGACAGCTCTGTAATCCAACAGAAAAGGGCATAATGAGAACCAATGGTTAGAAGCTGAAGCTTGACAAATTCAGACTAGAAATAAGGCACCAAAAGTGCTACTAACCATTAACAATTCAAACTCTCCGTCACTTGCAGGCTGTAAATCAAGATTTCTAAAAGATATGCTATAGATCAAATACAAGTTATGGGCTTGATGCAGAAATTATCAAGAAGTCCTTTAGTTTATGTTATGCAGGAGGTCAGACTGATGATAATTAATGGTCACTTCTGGTCTTAAAATCTATGAATCTAAGGATTTGTCTACACTTAAAATGCGACAGCAGCTCAGCTGGGCTGCTGTAGCACTTCCATGTAGACACTACCTACAGGATGGGAGGGATTCTACCATCGCATAAGTAATCTACCTCCCTGAGAGCGGTAGCTAGGTCAACAGAAGAATTCTTCTGTTGACCTAGAACTGTCTACCTGGGGACTTATTTTGGCTTGACACTGCCACTCAGGTATGGATTTTTCACACCCCTGATTGATGTAGTTAAACAGAGAGTTAAATTTTCTAGTATAGACCGGCCTAAAAATCTATGAAGTTTTGTAATGCTGGTATAATCTGACCCTCAGTCATATACACTATACCTTTTATTGAAATATCTATTTTTGGGATTGTGATACAATGCTTTAATTCCTCGTATTCTAAAATATTTCTAAAGACACTGGAAATATGTAGCCTTTCAGATTGCAGTAGCTACACCTTCAGGCAGATACAAAATATGAAGATATGCAGATTACAGTCTCTGAATTGTCATGATGATGAGTTAAATATGTACCACTTCAGCATTCTTGTTAGGCTCTGATGCAATAATGATGAAACATTAAAAATATTAATGTATGCTATGTGCTTTGAACTACACAAGTATGTTGTACTACTTTGATCTTCCTCAGTATTCTGTATCTTAACTGCCTCTCATTCCATTCTCTTTCCACAGTTAAGAAGACTGTAACATTGAAAGAAACATACTGACAAGCAAATCAAAACACAGCATTTTGAAAGGTCAAAATGGGACATTATATTCCTATTATCCCAAGAATACATGAGTGTAATACCATGGCACTATTTTTCACTGAAAAAGATTTTAATCAAGAGCTGAAAATGGCACAACTTTCTTTCTTTCTTCTGACAAAGATTATAAATTGTACCAAATAAATCTCTTCCTTGTTGTAAACTTCCAAGTGTGGATCCTACTTGTATGTCAAAGACCTAAACTATACCAAAGAGTCCATACTCATATTATGCATTTCATCAGTATCTATAGCTATGTACAGTAGGTATCTTTTACAATTCTACATTTGCCTTCTGAAATCACACATGCCCATTTTAGCTGATGAATTGCATCTCTGTTTTGCATTGGCTCCTTCCTTTAAGGCAAAGTAATTTACAATGCATCCAGTAGCTTAGTAACAAACTGATAAACATATGACACTGTCATGATCTGATTTATCAAGTTTAGTCATTACACACATGAAGACTCTTCCTCTAGGACTAAGGTCTGAGGAAACAAAAGCTAAGCTATTAACAATTTAAAATGTTACATTTTTCAACACCTAAAACACACCTTTAAGGTTCCTGTGGCCAAGACTATTTCTAATTACTGAACAAATTATGTAATTAAAATTAAAGGTGGACATGTGAAAAGCAGAGCTCTTGTTGACTAGCTAAAAAACCCTCTGCTTATCCAGCTTGATATCTGAGGAGTTTGATACAATGTGTAAAATTACAGTTTAGGTGTTAGCAATGTTAAAAGCTGTTATGCAAAAACATTAAATTCTTTTGAACCATAGCCAGCTTTTAAATATTGTTAGTGCTATTAGTATGGGTGGATCCTGCTCAAGATCTGCCAGGTAGAAATTAAGAGAAGACAAAGTGATGTTCTTATATGTATTTTCCAGGGAAATATGCCTGAAGAAATTCCATCTTCATGATACTTTAAGTTGAGCATCTTGCTGAGGAAAGCCATTTAGCTTTGGTGGCTTGGACATGACAGCACCAAAAGATTTTTGATTTCTCATGTTTTGGTTTAAACCCCTCTCTGGTACTTAAGCTTCACCCTTATCATGCAAGTTACTTTGTCCTCTTTGATTTCCCTGCCATAGTTCAGTGATAAGGAAGGAGGGAGATCAGTTGACTTGATCCAATTTTTTTTTTCAGGCCGTCAGTAGAAAAAGTGATTTTTATTTCTTTTCCTTCGGTGATTTCTTTTTCCACTAGAGACTACAAATGCACTTGTCATCCTTTATTTTCAGATATAAGGTAGAATTGTTTTTCAATGTACTCACAATCTGCATAATTTGAAACGTCCAAGATTTTGCAAAACTACACACAAAAATCCCTAATGGTTGTTCATTTCATAAGTGTCTACAGAAATCCTCCAGGGTGGAGATTCTAACACTAACCAGGAAACTAAGAAACACTAACAAACAATAAAAAAAACTGATAATAATATAGGTTGAATATTTGCAGGAGAACAGAAGGATCAGCTCTGGAAACTAGAGGATTCTGACTCATGCCATGTGCCAGTAAGTAAGTACTGGAGAGGGAATCAGTCCACCCTGCTCCTTTTACTTTTGGTGCGGAGCATATGGACAAGAGTGATCCAGTGGGTATAGTGTACTTAGATTTTCAGAAAGTCTTTGACAGGGCCCCCCCAAAGGCTCTTAAGCAAAGTAAGCTATGATGGGATAAGAGGGAAGGTCCTCTCGTGGATCAATAACTGGTTAAGAGATAGGAAACAAAGGGTAGAAATAAATGGTCAGTTTTCAGAATGGGGAGAGATAAATAGAGTTCCCCTGGGTCTGTACTGGAACATAATAAATAAATAATCCGGAAAAAGGAGTAAACACTGAGGTGGCAAAATTAGCAGATGAAAGAGATCTTGGAATCACAGTGGATAGTTGTCTGAAAATATCCACTCAACATACAGCGGCAATCAAAAAAGCTAATAGACTCTTAGGAAGCATTAAGAAAGGGATAGATAAGAAGACAGAAATATCATAACGCCACTATATAAATCCATGACATGCCCACATCTGAAATATTGTGTGCAGTTCTGGTCACCCCATTTCAAAAAAGATACATTAGAACTGGAAAAGGTACAGAGAAGAGCAACAAAAATAATTAGGAGAATGGAACAGCTTCCGTCTGAAGAGAGATTAAAAAGACTGGATCTTTTCAACTTGGAAAAGAGATGATATAGAGGGGATATGATAGAAGACTATAACATCGTGAATTCTGTGGAGTAAGTGGATAAGGAAGTGGTATTTAATCTGTCACATTACACAAGAACCAATAAAATTAATAGACAGCATATTTAAAACAAACAAAAGGAAGTACTTCTTCACACAATGCAAAGTCAACGTGTGAAACTTGTTGCCAGGGGATAGTCTGAAAGCCAAAACTATAATGGGGTTCAAAAAAGAATTATATAAGTTCATGAAGGATAGGTCCATCAATGGCTATTAGCTAAGATCATCAGGAATGCAACTCCATGCTCTGGGTGTCCCTGGCCTCTGATTGCCCGAAGGTGGGAGTGGATGACAGGGGATGGATCACCCGATTGTCTGTTCTGTTCAATCCCTCTGAAGCACCTGGCATTGACCACTGTCAGAAGACAGGATACTGAGCTAGATGGACCATGGCCAGACCCACAATGGCCATTCTTATGTTCTTGTGTTCCACTGGCTCCCCCTTCTCTATTGCATGATATTTACATTATCTGCCATCACTTATAAGGCTCTACCCCATCCTACTTATTTATTATTCGCTATCAGAATGTCAACTCCCAATGATAGCTCCATGATGCCAGCCTCCATCACCCACTTACTATGTTTTCAAACAAGCATTCCTTCATGCTTTCTCCCATGCTGCCCCTCACCCATGGGAGAAGCTTTCTGTAAATATCCACAAAACTAACATGTTATCCTACTTAAAACAATGAGACAGTTTTGGTCAGAACGATAGGCAGAGGAACCAGGGGCCTAACTGTTGTTAAGTGTTTTCTAGGTGTCATAGGAAAGAGAATTTTCTTTTCTTCCCCCATCTGTCTATATCCATGTGCTGCTTCTTATCTTATACTTAGATTGTAAGCTCTTGGGGGCAGTGACCACCTTTTTGTATGACATCTAGCACAATGGGGTCTTGGTCTATGACTAAGACTCTTAGGCATTATGAGAATACAAATAATAATAATGACTATTACAAAGTTTCAGCTAGTACAAAATATGGCAACTTTCCTGCCATTTCATTTCCTGAACTGCACTGGCTTTCCAGCTGTTAGTGGTGCAATACAATGTGCCAGTTCTAACCTATAAAGCTCTATTTGGTTTAGAACATGGCTTTCCTTGGACTTGCCTCTCTTTTCCCATGCCTCATTGCAATGGTTGAGACAAACAAAGATAACAACATTTTGTTAAAAAGCAAAATTGTACCCAAAAGAAGAAAAGTACTTAGAAAGGTGCATTATCCTAGTTTTTACACTAATGTTTAGTAAAATAGTTTCCATTTAATAATGAAGTGTGGTATGAAGCACAGAGTATATTATTAAGAAATCCATGCATTTTGATATTTAGCCTTGTTTTTAAAACTTACCTTGTCTGCATCCACTTTTCCTTTAATAAATTCAGACTTCCAGAATTGCAAAGCTTGTTCCAGTGTTAAGCCAATGCCTTTTAAGAACAGTCCATATTGCATACGGCCTCCGTGACGGAGATGGTGGTTATCGCGCAGGGCTTTGTGCAGCTGTCTCATGCAAAGAGGAAATGATTTAACAGAAAGCTGCAAGAATAAGAAAATATGTATGTAAGACAGACTGGCAAATTAACTGGTAGGATATATGTTTATTGGGATTACTAATTAACTCCACTTGGATGGCTGTGGGAAATAAAATGCACTGGATTGCAGATAATTCAAATATGTCCTTGACCCTTTAAATCTAGTAAGTCTTCCAAGGACAAAAACATAAAATAGAGTAACACAAGTGGAAAGCTACTAAGTAACAAAAGTGTATTTGATAATTTTCTTTCTTACAGCAAAAAATCTCCCTGCAGAACCATTACAATGGGTCTTACGCCTGCTTGTAGCTCCTTGGAGGATTGTACCCCAAAGCAAATGAAGGAGTCTATGACAGTTAAAGCATCAAAGAGTCACAGAATCTAAGGCCAGAAGAGAGCACCAGGTCGTCTAATCTGACCTCCTGTCAACACAAGCTACCATCACTCAGCACCAGCACACTAAACCCAATAACTGAAATTAGACCACAGGAAACTAAACTACTATGTGCCACAGACAGATAACAGGTGCTCCAATACACAAGGGCCCTGCAATGGTAGAGAATGGATTACATGCAATATACCCACATATTTCCAGCAAGCGACATGCATCCCATGCTACAGAGGAAGACAAAAAAAACTCAGAGTTGCTGCCAATCTGACCTGGGGTAAAATTCCTTCCTGACACCACACATAGGAATCAGTTAGACCCTGAGCACGTGAGCAAGAATAAGACAGCAAAGCACCTGAGCGAGAGAGACAGAATGCTCAGTACCACCTAAAGCACTGGCCCTCCCCGTCCAGTATCCCATCTCCCAACGTGGCCATCTCTGATTCTTCAAAGGATGATGACAAAAATCTACACACAAAATCCCCCTGTGATCATTGCAGGTGGCCAGCTGAAGCCCTGAAGTATGAGATTACAAGAACATCAGACATAAACCAGAAGGCACCCTTCTATCTCCCACCATCAAAACCCCACCATACAATCCCACTCATAAATTTGTCCAGCTTTCTCTTAAAACTAATTAAATTTGCCCCCACAACTTCTATTGGGAGGCTCTTTTAGAATCTCAATCCTCTGATGGTTAGAACCCGTCTTCTAATTTCCAGATTGAATTTATTCATGGATAGTTTACACCCATTTGTTCTTGTGCCAACATTGTCCAGAATTCCCCAGAATTATAACCTTGTGATGGTTGGATCTAGGGACTTTCCTGCTAGAAGAAAGGAAATTTTCAGGTAAGATAAAAAAAAATGTTCTTATTCTTCTTTGCATGGAAAGTCCACAGATCCATTAAAATGGGATGTTCAATAGCAGTGTGTCACCAGGAAGAGGGGTCAGAGAGACCGAGGGAGAAGAAAGATATTTTTAAATAAATATATCAGTTGCTGGGTGAGCACAGAATGTAAATCTTTTCCTCCCATGACAAAGACTGAGATGATCTGCACATTTAACTAGTAAAACATAGTAAAGGTGTGAAAAAACATGACCAGGTGGCTACCCTACATCTCTCTTTGTATGTTGGTATAATCCTTCAGGTCATGAAACTTCCATGGCTCTGAATGAAAGAGAACAACAGTTCAAGAGAGAAAAAACTGTTTGTCTCTCTGAAAGCTTCTGAAACTACTTTAGTGAGTGAAGCCTTAGCAGTAGATGTAGGGTGTTTTTTTTTATTATTTTTAATTTATGATGGGGGTTTTAGACCAACAGAGCTAGAGCTTTCCTGAACTGGATACTGCATTCAGTGTTGATTTGTATAGTACTTCTCACATCAAGAGTATGCCAGAGTTGAAGGTTTTTGCAGGTGGGCAAAAAAGGTGGAAACAAAATAATTTCTTCTAACAAAGTTTATCCTGGGAATAAAGGTTAACGCTTAGCACAATTTTCCCTTCACGAGGGGTGCAGTAATGCTGCAAGACAGAAAATCTATGGGCACTTGTGACAAGGGCTCAAAGAAATGCTTAGGGAAGGCATTTAATACACGATTTATTTCCCAGGAGGGAGTTTTCCCCATTAATGTGGATTTAAGAAGTACAGCAGCTGTAAGAAATCTTCTTGCATCTAGTTAAGAGGACAATCCTGCGTCAGCTTGCTGTCTCTAGTGAGAAAAGACTACCACTTGAATTTTACAGTGGTAAGTTTTAGGCCCATTTTAAAACTTGTCAGTAGGAAATCTGGAAAAAAATTGTTTTGCCTTTGCATTGACTGGATCCATCCCTACTGCTTACACTATGCCCTAAAACATAGATTAGCCCCTTGAAGATGCCCCATTTCTAGAATACTTTCTCAAAGCTAAACGAAAGTGTATTGTAAACACATTTGATTATCTTATTTCAATTGATACCTCTCAGATATCATGTAATTTGTTTAACTTTTTCTGCAGTTGGGTGCAGTTTTGTCCTCAGGAGCAGATCCTTGTGTAGAGAATGCATAACTGAGTTGTTGTTGCCTGAATTAGGCCATGTCTATGCTTATGGCTAGATCGACACCGCTGTGATCAATGCAGAGGTGTAGATTTAGCGGGTCTGGTGAAAACCCACTAAGTCGATGGCAGAGCACTCTTCCGTCGACTTCTGTACTTCAGCTCACCGAGAAGAGTAAGGTAAATTGGTGGGAGAGCGTTTCCCATTGACACAGCATGGTGTAGACACCGTTGTAAACCGATCTAAGTTACATCGACTGAAGTAGCGTAACTTAGGTCGATTTCCAGCTGTAGTGTGGACCAACCCTTAGATATTAGAACCAGGACCTCCTTAGGCAATGTGGGAATACTTGTCTCTCTTGTGTGTGCGCATCGGTCTGTCCATTCAGGAACGAATCGTGAACAGTAAAAAAACGACAATCATATTTTTGGCCAGGGAACAAAGTCCACTATTATAGCTACAGCCTATTATTACTCTGGAATAAGACTTTGGTTTCTCTACAGAGTTCTGGATGCAAAACGGTCCATTGACAGGTGTGCAACTCAGGACCCAACTCTCCATTCAAAGACCTTGGGCTGTAGACTCCATTTTCCTGGATTGTCCTTTGTTCTCTTCACCAGCTGCTATGATGTTTATTTCCTCTTTGCATGCAGTGTTTGAGAAAATAGATTTGGGTTTTTTTTCCTTTTCACTGAGGAATAAAGAAAATTAGATGCGCATAGCCAGAATGAGAATCTAGTTCAGGGATCGGCAACCTTTGGCACGCGGCCCATCAGGGAAATCCTCTGGCGGGCTGGGATGGTTTGTTTACCTGCAGCGTCCGCAGGTTCAGCCGATCGCAGCTCCCACTGGCTGCGGTTTGCCGTTCCAGGCCAATGGGGACTGCGGGAAGCAGCGCAGGCTGAAGGATATGCTGGCTCTTTAAGATGGCATAGATTTTCTCCACAAACCCTCTCTGATTCTAACATACTTGGCCTTCTGAGTACCTCTTGGCAATGGGACAAAGGAGAACAGGAATAATAAGAAACTTCTGGAGAAGATATGTGGAATCTCACTAACAACAGTATGTTGGTGAAGAGACCTTCATTCTGCTTCAAGACATCAAAGCCAAGATAGATTCACCGAAGAATGGATGACATTGTGCCCTTTGGCCTCCAGCTTCTGAATCCTGCCCTTTGATAGGAACAAAATTTCTGTGAAGACTGATATCTATAACTCCCAGAAGTAATATCAGCTGCATAACATCACTTGGGTCTTAGTGGAGTCGGCCAATCCATGTTATTCCACAATGGGCAATTTCCAGGAGCAGTGCTCCAATGAGCAGGTTGTTTTGGAATGGGTATGGGTGAACCCTTTTCTACCTGAGGAAAATACAATGCTTACTAGCACTTTAGTTAACATCCTTAGAGAGGCAGGTAGTCCAAAAAGTAAAAGCAGCATACCGGTAACATCATATTTTGTATGTGAATCTGGTATCTTCTCCAGGAAGTTCATAGAACAATGTGCAGATAAGTGTTCTACAGATAAATTAATGACAGAAAAAGTTTCCTTTGGAATTGCTGCTATGGTGGAATTTAGGGTTTCCATCCTGAACCATGGCTTCTGGAGGAATCTGTTCAAGGACCTCTGATAGAGCTTTCCTTTGTCTTTGAAATCCTAGGGCACTGAGAAGAGAATGGAGTAGAAGCCTAAACCTTCTTGTTCTGTGGGAGATCAATTACACAATTTGAAACAGGTGATATATTGCAGTCTTCATACTCAGGTGTTTCAAACCGGTTGGATGAAAAGGGGGGATGTCAATAATCTTGGTTTTCGAGGTGCATTTAATTCTAATGCTGAAACTCTCTACCTAAGATTCATTCTTCTGATGTAGCATTTAGGCAAAATTCCAAATTTCCTGCCACTTACCCCCACTTGTTCCTGATTCCTTCTGCCAATTACTGAGGTTTTACAATAAACTTTCATAGATCCATATTTTTTAAAAAAAAAATTATTTGAAAAAAAACCAAAAAGCAGGAAAACTGACCAATTATGCAGACAAAAGAGACTATAAAATGAATAAGAAAAACGGGAGGTAAAATTTAAAAAAAATTAACACCAACTCACAAATAGTCCCACTCTAATTTCTCACAAGCTGCATTTTAGCTTTTATGTGACACAATTTTGTTGAAATACACAATTTTCTCAAAATACAGTTTGAGAACTACTACTGAAGAGACAAAGCAGACAGTTTAGTCACAGCTTTTATGGATAGGGAGAATAAAGAATTTTTTAAGAAAGGCCAGTCATACCCTACGAGGTGGTGGGATGAACTGTTAATTGTTTTTAAAAATACATGTGAAAGGCAACAATGAGCTTATAGCAACCAAATGATGAGCACAAAGTACTTACAGCATCAATGTGTTCTAATGAAATTTTCCCAATATTTTTTTGTATGCTGTAATCTGGGCCAACATAGGAATGGCTGAAAGAAAAAAAGGAAATAAGCTGTTTAGTCAAGTTAGTTAAAAAAAAAAGAAATTTTCATAAATGCAGGAATAGATAACCTTGCTACTTTTGTAGCAAATTAAATTTAGGAACTGAGAACTTTACACCCAAACCATAGACAAGAAAAAAAATCATTCTGATAGTTATCTACATATTGTTTTGTAAACCAAATTAAAAATAACACTAAAATCAAGACTATACAGATTTTTTTGTTGTTGTTCCTTTATTTTTTTTGGGGGGGGGCGGCGAGAGTCTTCAATCTTTAGATATTGGTGCTGAGTTTGAAAGTGTTGAGACACCCTGGTGACCACATCCTACAAAAAAAAGGGAACAGTCACTAAAAACTAATTAAAATATTGAAAATAATACCAAGAGTACCAAAGTTGAGGTAAACTAAATGTAAGCATCTGGAGCAGTATTTGCAATCTCAAATGCATGCTCCTTTGAGGAGGGTGTGTGCGGGTATCAGCCTAATCTGATTGCAGGGCAGAAGAGAAGAGCAATGATGATGAAATTCAACTTTTTTCTCTACTTCTGTGGTAGAGTTGGCAACAGGGATAGCTCACACATACAGAGTGACAGGCTCAGCAAGTAGCTCACTGTCCCAACTGCATTTCTGTGGATGCTGTCAAATTCTAAAAAACCCCAAACAGTTAAAAACATGTCTGAGTTACATGACAGAACTAGAAACATATTTTTAAAAAATCCAGGCTTCACTAGGAATGTAAGGATTTTTGGCACCCCACTGGACGCTGAAAGAAAAGAATCTTTTGGGGGCTACTGAGACAATGATTGTATGCAGTTTTGAATTTAACAGAGAAAAATTAGAACATTTGTACTAAGAGATGTTACAGAATACCCACTAGAATACCCACTATTAAAACCATGATTGTGTATTTAGAAGAACTGAGAGTTAAGGTGAGGATTCTACATGCATTCAGTAATCAAGCATTGTTCTTTTTTGATCTTTGAAAACAAGATTTTTTCAGCTGTGAGACAGAGGATATAAAAAGTAAGAAAAGAAGTAAAATTTGTGTAAAGTTTTAATTTGCAAGCATCAGATTTAAACTCAATGAAGTTGCAAAATATTGCATAAGAATAAAACATTTTGTGGAATGCTGATTCAGGGAGACAACTTCTGACAAAAATTAGTGCTGTAAATATCATCAGGCACTCAGTGATTAACTCCAAAAAGAATGGATAAGGCTAAGAGAGAATGTTGGATGTTACTATTTATTCTCTGGTACTTGCAATATTTTATTTTGTATAAAACATGCAATTGAGAGATGATGTTACTGTAGTACAATGTACTCTTTCTGTTTAAACCACAGTTAAAACAAACCCTTGTTTACTTCTTTAGTCTTGTTTTTGGCAGACACTAAAGAATTGGTCAAACTTCTTGGGGTTACTGTCATTTTTGGAAAACCTACCCTCTATTTCCAGACAACAGATAGACAACA
The DNA here is from genome assembly GCF_016161935.1 of Mauremys reevesii. Taxonomy (NCBI): domain Eukaryota; kingdom Metazoa; phylum Chordata; order Testudines; family Geoemydidae; genus Mauremys; species Mauremys reevesii. The sequence continues at coordinate 161,830,150 of NC_052625.1, forward strand.
AAAACTGGTTGAATGGTATTTTACTATTATCATCAATTATTTGTATTACTGTAGTATTTAGCAGCTCTTGTCATAGACCAGAACTCTACTGTCCTAGGTGCTGTAGAATCACAAAATGAAAAAACAGTCCCTGCCCCACAGATCTTACAATCTAAGTATAAGACAAGAGACAACAGATGGATACAAACAGACCGATGGAGGAGTACAAGGAAACAATGAGATAATATTGGTTAGTACAGTAGCCAATAATCCCAGCACACCAGCAGTGTCATCATTTTCTTTCTGTAGGCATGACAGAAAATGATACAGAGGCATTTGAAGGATGTAGCTAATCACCTTTATATAATCATTTTATTGTGTTATCTATTGTGGTTAATTCATATGTAATCAATGTGTGATAAACAGATTTAAGTTGTAGGTATAGGTATAGGTAGATTTAAGTTGTAGGTATAGGAATAAGTAGGATAGTATTACAGGGGTATAAGGTTGACAAATATATATGAGTGAAGAGTGTGTATTTGGCATATTAACAAAGTAAGGCTATAAAGCAAGGCCTACTGTAAGATGTTACTTTAGCCACATTAGGCTTTAAGCCTAAAGAAGGGTTGACATAAGTAGGTGACCCAGGAATAACCCTGTATCAGTAAAGTTACAAGAAAACTACTGGTGAGACTGCTTTTGGGGCCTAAGGCAGCTGGATCATATGGTCCCAGTTTTGACACTGTAAACAAGAAGCGGGCAGCACTATCTTCTGCAAATGTAAACAAATTTGTTTGTCTGAGCCAGTGGTCCCCAACCTTTTTCGTCTGGTGGGCACCAGACGAAGGACCGTGGTGGCGGTCGAGCATCCACCGAAATGCCACCGAAATTCGGTGGCGACGCCTCTGGATGACGTCGATTGTCGGCGGCAATGGCATCATCCAGAGGCAGCATCGCCGAAATGCCGCCGAAATTCAGTGGCATTTCGGCAGATGCTTGACCACCGTCCAGGACGCGGATGCATTTAGATGCCCCCGCAGGCACCGAGTTGGGGACCCCTGGTCTGAGCAATTGGCTGAGGATGGACTTATAGGTTCCAAAGTTTTACATTGTTTTATTTTTGAATGCAGGTTTTTATTGTACATAATTCTACATTTGTAAGTTCAACTTTCATGATAAAGAGATTGCACTACAGTACTTGTATTAGGTGAATTGAAAAATACTATTTATTTTGTTTTTTACAGTGCAAGTATTTGTAATAAAAAATAAATATAAAGTGAATACAGTACACTTTATATTCTGTGTTGTAACTGAAATCAATATATTTGAAAATGTAGAAAACATCCACAAATATTTAAATAAATGGCATTCTATTATTGTTTAATCGTGCGATTAATCACAATTAAATTTTTAATCATGTGATTAATTGTGATTAATTTTTTTAAATGCATCTGCCTTGAGGTTTAAATTTTTTTATTTCCATTGGGTGTTTGCTGTGTAAATTGGGACTAGTCTGTTCGGCGGTGTTATGGGAAAACTTTAGCACAGCAAGGAAGCAATTAATTATGCACTCCTCTCAGCTTGTTTTGCACAAATACTGAGTTGATTTATTTTAATTGGATTTATAGCAGGACCTCCTTACTTTTTTGCTAATAAGTTTTTCATCTTTTTACACACTGTATTAAATATACAGATATTGGGTTTGATCTGCATGTTGCACTCAAAATCTTTGATTGCAACTCAGTTGTTTTTTTTCCCTAATTTTTTTAAAGTACTGGGTGCCTGCAGCAATAATCCAAGTCACACAGTTATGTTCCAATTTCTGCAGGTTATTTAAAAACAAAAAAGAATCATATAATGTTTGTTTCTCTGTATTTTCCTGATATGTTGCTTTGCAATTCTTAAAGTAATACAAGTAGGAGTAACTACTGTTGCATAGTGTAGCTTATATCACTTTTTAGTGGTGGTTGGCCCAAACAGTGTCATTGCTATTATAATGGCTATAGTGAATGTGATCAAGCTCTTACTTAAATTAATTTTTTTAATGTTTTGTTGTATATATCCATTGGTGAGACAGACCACCCTACACACAGAAGAGGATACATTTCTTGTTTAACTCTGTGGTGAACAAGTCTATCTGAGCTGTCCTGCATTGACTGAATACGTGGTGTAACATGCTGGGGTCTATTTCCCACTCATGTTCTTGGAAGAAGTTCCAAAGCTTGACAGCCTCAGTGCAGAGAGGAGGAGGAGGATCTGGCTCCTCCCTGACAATTGACGTATTCATGCACAATATATTGTCTGCCGTGACCTTTGCCATATTGGGATCTTTGGGCAGCCTATCTCCAACAATTTTCCATAGCATCAAGCATGATAAAGAAGGGCAACCTGTGTCACCTGCTCCACCCAGGAGACCTGACCCTCAAGAGGAATCCTTCGAGGAGCAGGAAGCTAGAGCCGATGAAGTCTCACTCACATCCAACATCTTGTCTTTGTCTCTGGGTGAAACTGTCCTGCCTCCGCCTCCATTTTTGGCAGATGAAGTTAAGCACTTCCAGGATCTAGTCAAGAGAACTGCAGTCTCCTTGTGGATCCCTCTCAAGGAGGCTAAAGAGCCTCATCATATGCTTGATATCCTCCATTCACCCTCATCTGCCTGCGCAGCTTTGCCTGTCAACAAAGCCCTTCTGAACCCAGCGAAGATCACCTGACACACTCCAGCTACCCATGCAGAATCCCACTGAAGTTAAAGAGACTCCATGCAAATCCACCTATAGGATTTGTTATTAGTCATAGTAGGATACCTTAGTGCTTACAAATCCAGTCATGGATCAGGACCCCATTGAGCTAGGTGCTGTACAACAGATGGATACTGACAGAACAATAGAAAAGTACAAGCAATCAGTGAGATAGCACTCATCAGCATGATAGGATGTGGCCTTAGCACATTAGTAGCCTAACTATTATAGACATCATGGAAAACAAGAATTTTGAGGAGGAATTTGAAGGAGGGTAATGAGTTCATTTTGCAGATGTTTACAGGCAACTCCTCTCACTTGTGAGGGGCTACATGGGAGAAAGCAAGAAGGTGCTTGTTTGAAAATTTAACAAGTGGGTGATGGAGGCTGGCTCATGGGCTAATCAGCAGTGAGAGTTGACATTTCAAAAGTGAATGAGACATGATAGGTAGGATGGAGACAGACCATGAAAGGCCATCAAACATAAGCTACTCGTCTTCATTTTTAAGCAGCTGAAAAAGGGGAGCCAGTGGAGAAATGTAAAGAGAAGGGTGGTCAAAGAAGCTGGCTAGGAAAACCATCTTTGCAGTAGCATACTGAATGGATATGAGCAAGATAAGTTTGCATTTGTCAAGGCCAGAGAAAAGGATGATGCAGTGACTGAGATGTGTGAAGATCAGGGTCTGGATGAGAGTTTTAGCTGTGCATATAGATACCAAAGGCCATATCTTGGCGATATTATGCAGAAAGAATCTACATAGTTTAGACGGAGCCTGGATGTGAGGACCTAGAGAGAGGTCCTGAGTAGACTATGATGCCATGGTTACAGGCCTGAGTGACAGGCAGGATGTTGGTGATGTCCAGTGAATGAGAAAAGATGTGGCAGGGAGAACTGGAAGGGTTTAAGAATGCCGTTTTACCTATGTGAACCTATGAAGAGATCCTGACTGGACGGAGTAGAGGGAAAGGAATTCATGAGGAAAGACGTAAGGAAGTATTTTTTCCCCCCAGAGGAAAGATGTGCTGTTACAAACTTTTGAAAAAAAAAAAAAAAGGGGGTTCTTTATCCATCTCTGCACACGTTCAGATTAAGTGCACAATCACATATTGGTTTGTTGGGATTGCCCAACACAATTCAATACCGACTTCATTTTTTTGGTTTTGCTTTTATTACCCCCAACGTACAAACTATTTACAATAGAAGAGCTTCAAGAAACCATGTGTTCACACTAAACACAGAAAGCTAAATGTAAAGTTAAATTAATTTAGGAGTCAAAAATTTGACTTCTATTTAACATGTACATGTTTAGTCACATGCAAAGCTTCAGGTTCTGTAAGGTCATATTAGAATGATAACATAGTATGTAAAGATGACTTCCTCTTCAATCCTGTTGGCTCAGCAATTTTTCTTATTAAAACTGTAGCTTAGAATGTTAGCCATTTAAAGATTTATTGTAGCCAATTGTGAGTGTTGCAAATGTTTAGTGCATAAACCTCTTAAAGACAGTCCTACATCATACAAAATAAAATACATTTTAGCTAAAATTATTTCTTATTTCACTACTGTACAATCAGCATTAAAAAGAATCAGTAAAATAGAATAGGGAAGAAACAGCATCTCAGCTGTAGATAAAGTAAGTATTTAGTACACAATGGTCTCATTACAAAATGAATTCCATGCACATTAAAAAACAGGGCCATGCATTAAAATAAGGAATTATTTAAAAAATAACTCTATAGATGTAAACTTCAGCAAAAATAATTTGTGCTGAAAGTGAAGGCTGGCTAATTTAAAATTCACAAGCAGATATGAACCGTTGCCGTCGAACAAACAATGCATTAGCAACCAATCAATGCTGTGTAACCTTCAATTGTACACTCTTTTCAGATAATTTCTAAGCTTATGTTCCCCTGATAAAGCTCTATTTGTCTGACATATGCCAAAAATAAAATACTGCTGTAAGTAACTTCATACAATAAAGGAAGAGGGAAGCCTACAACTAAAATACCTTTCATTTTTGTGAGCAAGTTGAAATAAAAATGAATCACGAGTCATAGAAATAAATAATGGAAAAGACCTATTAGACTCATCTGTCTATTCCCTGCCAAAGCTTGATTCTCAAGTTCTAAAATCCAGTTTTATACTATGACTTGTTTTGCCTTTTTAGGGACTGGAAAATGTGATATTTTGTGGTTTCACTGGCTGTGACAATGTTTCTTTACAGTTTTACTTATACACTTCTATATCATATTGGGAATGTTCTTAGCTCTGGCATGGTCCCTCATTCATTGGGATAAGTTTAAAAATAAACTGCATATGCAAAGACAACAATTTAAAGTGCAAACATATAGAGAAAACCAAAAAATTAGGTGGTTTGCCTAGTTGCATAACAAATGAAGGCTCTCTAAGTATTTGGTAGCTAGTTTCGGCTACTAATTTTAAAAAGCTGACCCTCTGGTTTTTGAAGTCTTTCCCTTTTACACATTACCAAAAGAAAACCTGGAGGTCGATAGTGGCTCTGAATATTATGGCACAAAACACTTATTTTTATAAGAACATAAGAATGACTATACTGAATCAGACCAAAGGGTCATCTAGCCCAGTATCCTGTCTTCCAACAGTGGCCTATGCCAGATGTTTTAGAGGGAATGAACAGAACAGGTAATCAATCATCAAGTGATCCATCCCCTGTCACCTATTCCCAACTTCTGGCAAACAGAGGCTAGGGACACCATTCCTGCCCATAAAAATTGTGGAAAAAATTGTCAGCAGTGAAAACAGAAATTTTCTGATAATTCCTCACACGGAGGATGGAATTTTCAAAAGCACTAAGTGCATAACTAACTTTGCTCCCACTAAAGTCAATGGTAGTTTTAACATTGAGTTCAGTGGGAATAAAGTTATACTAATGATGAGCATTTTGATGATCCTACAAAGATGTTTTAATGAAAAAAAAGAGAAAACACACCACCACACCAGAACAATTGCTCACTTGTATTTGTAACAGTTGTTCATCAAGATATGATCCACATGCATACTTCTTTAAGGCGTATGTGCACGCAGCATTCCAGAGCACTTTCTGTAGCAGTACCCATAGGGTCAGCTCTGCTTTCTCAAGGCTCCTTCCATGGCTATGAGGGCAGTGGCTCCCTCAGTTCATTCGCACCAGGAATTGTGGCTCAAGATTCCAGTGCAGAGAGTACAAAGGATGGGTTGTGGAATACTCATGTGAGCCACATTTCAAAGAACAATAGTTACAATGGAGAAAAGTTTTTCTTCTTTGTGTGGTTGCACATCTGTATACCACTCGGGTGACTCACAAGCAGTTAGGCTCAGAGTACACCTAATGAGAGACTGAAGAATCACTTTTTCAAAATCTGCTTCAAGATCTGATGCAGATGTGATGGCTTAATGTTGAGTTAAATGACAGAGGACAAAGTAGCAGCCCTACAAATGTCAATATGGGAATGTCCCTCAAAAATGCCACTGAGGTAGTTTGAGCCTTTGTTGAATGGGCCAAAAGTCTCTGTGGAGGAGAGATGTTTGCTACCTTGTTCACCGTTGTGATGCTGGAAGTAATCCATTTGGAAACTGTTTGCACAGAAATTGTCAGCATTCTTTCTGTCAGCATAAAAGACAGAGAGCTGAGAAGATAACCTGAAGGGCCCAGTCCTAGCCAGACAGAAGGCCAAAGTTCACCTTACATCCAAAGTACGAAGCCAATTGTCTTTTCTATTTGAGTGTGACTTCAGAGAATAAAAGTCAGGCCCAAAGAGCAGGCCGTCGATCTTGTCTCCTTCAACTTTTCCAGCAATTCATCCATCTTTTTCTTGCTTTAAGGGAACTGTGTTTTGGCTTCTGGGTAACAAGTAAGGTATTGCAGAAACAGTTTTGAGGCTAGCTTGGTGGATCTAAGTACTGGAATGACCACAAGATTTGGGGGTTCTCTGCCCCATTCTTTGCAGTTTGCCCTAATTAAGTATCCTCAGTGTGGCTCCCTGGGACCCTGATCACAAGTCTCCTCAGCTGAATGGCAAGAGCCAGTGGTCTGGCAGAAGAGCCCGAGGCGTCAAACAAAGCCCTGGGAGCGTGCTTTGCCACATTTTGACCCTCCAATAGAATCACATTTTCCTTCTGTCATCTGACAGATTCTGCACAAACATTCCCATCTTTTCCATAAGTGGAATTGATGGCAGGCCATAACAGCTTGATAATTTGTCGCTGTGACAAGGTTCACTCACCACTGTGGTGCCTCCTATTGGTTGTTTTGAAAATTAGCTCTACATGGTAGTGCGCCTTCTTCAGATGGTGCCTCACTGCCGTCACTTTCGTTCCAGGACCTGTGCCACTCCCAGGACTGTGACATCCTCTTCAGTGACGCTGCCCTCCGGATGTGCCACACTCTGTGTTTCCCCGCTTCTGGGGGACCTGCAATCTCTATCCAGCCACTTCCCTCAGTGGCAACTGCAGTCCATTATCCCAGGGCCGCTTCCCATGCAGCTACAGCACCCTTTTCTTCACTTACCTCAGAGTCTTAGCCTGAAGGCCCTAGCAACCAGCCAGGAGCTCTCTCTAGCTTCCCCAGTCTCTGTTTGCAGCATTGCTCTGTCCAGGGTGCTGGCAGTTCTCTGAGCCCTCCGGAGACACAGTCCTTCCTCCCTGAGCTCCCAGGAGTTAACTAACCTCCTCTGTCCCGCAGCTCCCTTTTTATATGGGCCTGCTTGGATCTGATTGGCTGCTCCCTTCAGCCCTTCTCTGATTGGCTGCCTCCCTAGGGCTGCTTTTAATCCTTTTTCTGCCAGTGAGGGGCAGCCACCCCACCACAATCACCTTAATTCCAAGAGAGAAAGAAGAGAACATCTTTCTCCCCATGGAAGCAGCCTTCTTCCCTTCTCCATCAGCTGGAGTAGAATGTGCTTGTCCAGATCTCAACCTGCTACTGGCAGTAGCCATCATCATCATCAAATTAAATACAGGATGTGTGTGAAAATATGAAAAAACTTCCAAGGATATCTGACATAATTTGTCTGCCTTCTTGGAAATAGGCTTGCAAGAGGTAGAAGTGGATCAAACAGTCTTAGCATGGTGCAGCTAAGCAAGAATTAATAACAAATATCCTACTCCCTCAAAATAGCCCCACAGATTCTGAACATCAGATGGGAGGTTTCCTCCATGGCTACTGAATGTAAGTAAGTTCAACATGGACGCCGTGCAATCCATGAGGTTGTGGAACTGCAGAGTGTCCTCACAACGGGAAGAAAAAGCAGCCACTCTAATTTGCTCACTTGATAGATCTGGGTTATAATCTGTATCAGTTTTCAAAAAGAGGAGCTATCTTCCCTTTCAGACACGTTATCAGGCGCTACTGTTTGAGATGCAGATGGATCTAGTGGAACCAAATCCAAGGACTTGATCATTGCCAGATCCTTACAGATGAAACATCACCTCTCCATTCATAAGGAGGACAACTGAAAATTTCCTCTAGTGGTGACACTCAGGAAAGCCATGGAGCCCAGAACTGCCAATCTCCCCAGCAACTGGGATCTGAGAACATTGCAGGAGGAGGAGAAAAAGGAGGGAAGAACTGGGAGCAAACAGGTTTCTTTATTCTTTTTCTTTTCTCCTCTAATCACAGATGTGGCCTCAAATCTGGAATGAAGCATGCCTGAGACAGCATGGGACCTAGACGGTGGAGAGAGAAATAAATGGACAGAAAGCTCTTTGCTGAGACCCTGCAGGAGTCTTAGGAAGAGGCGGTATAGATGAATCAGGAGAAAAACTAAACCTCTTCCGCTCTTCTACTTTCTTCAGGTGAAGCCAACACAGCTCTCTGAAACTGATGAAACCTGTGTCTTCCTCCAGACTCTCTGTATCTCAGTCAGAGAAGAGGAATGCTTAGAAGCCAAATGATGTACATCAGTCACCAAAGTAAAAGCTCTCTTTGGATCCAAAGATGGACCTGGAACCAAAGCAGAGATTGAAGCCAGAGACAAAAACCTGGATGGCACAGGATCCGATGAAATACTCAGGTCCATGAAGCTGAAACTGTAACAGGGCTAAGTTTCAGAGCCACAGAGACCCTGTCAGAATCAGACTGATCTCACAAACCTGATGTATAGGATCTCACTTTGTTCTTCCTTGCCTTCTTTTCCAGAACCAACACAGCTAGAGCAAACAATGAGGTTCTTGGTTCCATAGCAGGCAGTAACTTTTTCAATCAACAGTGTCTTTGAAGCCCTGAATCCTGAGTAGCAGAATCCAGGAATTGGACCAAACAAAGGTTCTGATATCCTTGGACCTTTAAGCTGCTTTGATTTTCTGGAGGAAGTCACTGGATCCAAGACTGGTCTCTTGGGCTTTGGATCCAACAAGTGCCTGGAACCCACAAGTTTAGCCTCAAGTGCCTCCTTAAGGAAAAGGAGCTGCAATCTGCTCTGCCTCTTCTTGCAAGCTCTAGGCTTGAAAGTCCAGCAGATGGAACACTCAGATAGAAAGTGGCCCTCTTCCATTCACTTCAGGCACCCAATATGGTCTTCCAATGCCAAGAGGATAGCTAGGCATGAAGCATGTCTTTTGAATCCCGGCTTCTTTTTCGTCTTCAGTTCAGCCATAACCCGAAATCAAGCTACTAACTTAACTATATTTATCACTGAACTATAAACTATTCTAAACAACTATCAAGACAGCGAGAATGGAGAAAAACCCAGATCCAAATAGCCTGGAGCAGTTCACTTCCATCTGACACAATGGTTGCAAAGAACTGAGGCAGTAGAGGGCACAGCACCCCTTATATGGGGTCACACTTAGAATGTTTGGTGATGCGGGTGTGGGGGTACAAGTGCTGTAACAAACACTGCTTGGAGAAAGTGTACCATTAGACACACAGAGACTGAACTTTCTGAAGAAACACTGACTCATGAAGCGGGTCCCTGAAAAGGGTCAGGAAAGGTGGGTGGGAGAAGAGGATGGACAGGAATTGGATATAGTATCCCAGTCACATAGTGCTTGGGAGCTACTTGTCTGTTGTTACAGATTCCCAGGCTTTGAAGAAGTGGAACAATCTATCCCCAGAAGGAGGAGAGATAGCAGAAAGATTGTTGATGACTGCATTGATATGCTCAAGGGAAATGTCAAATATATTGCATTCCCACAACTGAGGGCAGGCTGGTTGATTTG